>NC_083354.1:0-162720 GCF_030254825.1 Meriones unguiculatus | reverse complement strand
AAGTCTCACTGACACAGCAGTAGAGAAGTTAGACCCTGAGTCCTGAGCGAGCAGGCCTTTTAAAGGGAAAAACTGTAAGCAGGGGGTTTCCATGACAGCAAGCAGGGGAGGTGGGTACATGTTTCCATGAGAGAAAGCAGGGTGTTTCACACCTTGATGTTACAGAATTGGGTAAAAGCCATAAGAGACAGGTGACTGTTTACATAATCACAATTGCCAGGGAGATTGTATCTATTTTTTACTAAACATTTATTCTGTGATATTTCCTGGAGGCCATTGCTTGGAGAACTAACTTTGTTTTCTGGCAGGTGCACATTCTGTGATATTTCCTAGTACATGAGTTCAGCTCCCAGTCAAAATGCCTCCTTATTTCAAAATGGAGTAACCCAGGCTAACTTAAACTCTTCACACACTTACATACATACATACATTTAGGGAAAATACTCACACATAAAATAAAGAAAATATACTTTTTTCTTTCTTTAAAGTTTAATTTATTGAGTAGTTGTTAGTGGACATGTATCTAGGACTCCATAACTAGAGAGTCAGTTACAGAGAGTAACTAGTTCTATATCCTTTGGCATGCATACGTACACCTAGGCAGCTACCAATTTCAACACATGGGAAATTCTTCTTCCAGAACCTGCATTTGTAAGACCTGGGGTCTCACAGCTCAGGAGTTCAAGATCACACACTTCCCAGAAACCCCCACAGACCACGACTCAATGTAAAAGGAAGACATTTAATTTAACCATTGCGCAATGGGGCCACCCCTGCCAGTCAGCAAACTGTGGCACCTGGAGACAAAGGCTTTAGGTTTTTAAAAGAAAAATTACGGGAAATTTGAAGTTGCAGTTTTGGCAATTTAGGATTGGATGAGGAAGCTATAAAGTAAGATAATTGGGTAGTCTTAGGTGCTCAAGCTTGGCCAGTCCTGCCAAGTGTGGATGCAGCTGCAATTGAAGGTGGAGGTGGTTAGCTCATCCTTGAAGATTAGGGGCTGCGGACTTTTGGCTGGAGGTCAGGAGCTACACAGAAGAAGTCTGTGTTGGTTGCTAAGAAACACTATCTCAAAGACAAGGGTCTGGTCCTTCTTTTTGCTGAGTGAACTAAATGGAATAAAATATTGCCATTGATCATAGATATTTGTGGTAATTCAGGGTTAATCCATTCAAAGTACTGTACTATGAATGTATATTTCTACAAAAAACACTTTCTTTAGATTACTGGGTATCGCTGCAAACACTGAAGACATGGGGGGGGGGAGTGTTTTACTTTACTTATGATTGGGTAATAAAAATAAAAACTGGCTAGGAATGGTGACACATACCTGCCGGGAGCCAAAGCTATTTACTGAAGCTAAAGTCAAATAATAAGCCAAGGCTATTTAGTGGAGACAAAGCTATTTACTGAAGCCAAAGCCAAATAGTGAGCAAAGGTCATTTAGTGGAGACCTAAAGCTATTTAGTGAAAGAGTTACCTAGGACCCTAAATCATGGGTGATAGATTTGTGAGGACATCTGTCTCTTAGTTGTAGAGCATCCGTGAGATATCTTAAGAAAACATCCTCACAGTATCTTCAGGTGCAATATTTAAGCTGTGAAAGCACTCTTCCTATCTCCTGCAGCAGTAATTTAACCTTCCCTCTTTTCTTGCCTTCTCCCTATATAAGTTGGGTAAACATTTCTAATAAACGAGGCTTTGATCAGACAAACAGACTTAGCCTTCATTCCTTGCGTCTCTTGTTCTCTACCTCATTCCTTCCACCCCTCTCTTTAGGAACCCCTTGAAGTCCCTCGGGTCGGGACACATACCTTTAATCCTAGACTTGGGAAAAGGAGAAAAGCAGATATGTGAGTTCAAGGTTAGCATGGTCAACATTCAAAGTTTCAAGGTCAGGTTGGTCTGCATAGCAAGATCCAGGGCAGAAAGAGCTACATAATAAAGAGACCCTGGCTCAAAATAACAACAAAAATGCTTAGGTAAATTAAAATTTTATATACGTTAGTAAAAAAACAAGCATGGTATAATTCTATGTTTCATACTCAAAATGATATGAGTTGGCAATGGTATGAATGTGAAATTCCTTTCAAAGGTTGGCGTGCTGACGTGCTGAGTACAACTTGGCCCATGGTGCAGTAATGCTGAAAGGTGAGTGAATCTCTACTAACTATATTGTGATGAGGGGAGGACATAGTGACTGGATCAAGGGGAAATGCCACAAAAGAGATTGTGATAATCTCATAGTTAGTCCCATCAGTTTGTATTGTTTTTAGTGCAATGCCAAAGCACATTTGTTTTCTCTCTTTACTTAGCTTGATCCCTTTGTGACTCTCCAATATATTATAAAACAACCAAGTACATCTACAGTAGATGCTAAAATGATGAAACTACCTGCTCTTGCATTTTTAACCTAAAAGGCTGTCATCAAAATAAATTTAATTTCTTGATAAAAGTTCTAAACATCAAGTGTTTTATTACAGCAACTGAAAATGGCAGAGCACACTAATTTCTCACAGCATTTATCATATTTGCTGCATGTATTGTCTCATCACCATTAAGGGATCCAATTTTGAGAAATCTCTAACATGAAACACCTATTCATTAATCCAGATACTGGGGGGAGAGGGGGACTGGTCACTGCTTCAATAGCAATGTATCAGATCCCTGGAGCTGACTACTACCCAGGAGCTGACACTCAGCAGCTACCAACATCCAGTTAAGTAAACAAGAATGTCTCCAAGCTTAGTCAAATATACCAGCACAGACTGTATCACTACTCAGGCTTCATGTCTGGTGAAGACTCAAATATTTGTTGTTAAAGTTATGTTTAACATTACCTGTGTCCATATGCATAATACATGAATTGGTACATCTCTGTTTATTACAATTTTATATAAAACTGGAATTACTATGAAAATATCTGATGGGCCTGGAGAGATGGTTCTATGGTTAAGAGCATTGTCTGCTCTTCCAAAGGACCGGGTTCAATTCCCAGCACCCACATGGTAGCTCACAACTATCTGTACCACCAATTCCAAGGAATCTGATACATTATTTAAAAAAAATTAACAATTATCTACTTTTTTCTGCAATGAGCTATACCTGCATGATAAAATGCATTCACAAAAAAGATTCATTGTGGGTTTTTCCACACTTGATTCTTCTAGAATTAACCTGGAAATGGAAAATGAAAAGGCAGGCTTCTCTTCTGTATGAAGGTACTGTATGGAGTATAAAAGGCTACTTAACATCTCTCAGAAAGATTCCCTATATTCATAAAGTGACTTGCCAATAATGAACTGTTAGCAATATAATGAGAAGAAATCACAGTCGAGAAGACTAAACATTACAGACATTTATTTCTCACTAATGTACCAGACATATAAAAGAGAAATAAAGGAGAAAGATGTTTTCTTCAAACAAATCTTAAATCCCAGAAAATATCTCTCAACAACTTTTGCAAAGATATCCTTGGGGTAACATGCACCTCACTCTGACATGACACAGAAACTGGAAAAAACTGCCTGCTATTCTTCAGATTGCCAAGTCTAAAAGCACTAGGGTTCATGACCTAAGAGTAGCTCACTTAACTTGTGATGGCAACAAGTGGAGGCTGATTTCTAACGATGTTCTTCCACACTGTAAGACTTCCCTTAGACTGTGCTGTCTGATCCCTGCTGAGGTGTGATAGGTAGTTAATAGGTTTTCAACATTAGAAGCTTTCTTTTCTCAAGTGAGTTCTCTGATGCATGCTTGGGGAAACTGCTAGCAGAATGTTGCCACAACGACCCCATTCACAGAGATTCTCCTCACAGGATGATCTCATATTTAACAAGGTGTGACTTCCAGGCAGTTTTCTAATGATTATATTTCTTAAAGAGGTTTTTCCCATGTCGACTTTCTCATGAATATTAAGGCATGAATGAGGTCAAAATGATCTCCAACATTAATCATATTCACAATTTGTTTCTAAATTATGTTATAGAAGTATTTTCCACATTCATGGCATTGATATTCTCTTCAATATGAGTTATCTCAGCTATATCAAAGAAAACACATGGTTACAACTCTTATATTCTTGAGATTCATGTTTCTCCTACATAAATACTTAGAAACACACCAAGTTTTGACCTCTAGTAAAACATTTTTCCACATGTATTACATTTATAAAAATTCTCTTCTGTGTGACTTTCCTTACAACTGCTTAAGTGCAAGTTCTGGTGAAACTTCCTTTATATTCATTCAATAATTCCTAAACTTTCTCACCCCGGGTGTGTTCTCTCCTGTAAACTGAGATTTGTTTTATAGAAAGAAAACCTATACTACTCATCCTTAAGTGGATTCTTGGAGTACATGGTTTATTCTGAGGCTTAAATGTCAGGCAAATATCTTTCTGTACCCATTATCATCATAGCTCCCCATGACTGTGAGTTTTTTGATGCCTACTTAGGTCTGATTTCTGTGAAAAGGTTTTTCCACATACAGAGACGTTCATAGGGTTTCTTCCCAGAATGAATCAACTCATGTACAATAAGGGATGATTTATAGCCAAACGTTTTCCCACACTGAATGCATTCATAGGGCTTTTCACCTGTGTGAATTCTATGATGCTCATTGAGGACTAACTTCCACTGAAAGGTTTTCCCACATTTATTGCATTCATAGGACTTCTCACCTACATGACTTATCTGATGCTTGTTGAGATACGACTTGTTTTGAAATGCTTTTCCACACTTTACATTCATTGATGAGTTGTGAGGTATGACTTATTTTGAAAGGCTTTTTTTCACACTCTTTACATTCAGGTAATTTCTCACTGTTGTGGATCCTCTGATGCCTCCTGAGGTCTGACTTTTGGTAAAAGGCTTTTCCACACTCATTGCATGCATAGGGCTTCTCACCAGTGTGTGTTCTATGGTGCATGTTGAAGTATGACCTATCATGGAAAGTTTTTCCACATTTTTCACATTCATAATGTTTATCACTCTTGTGAGTTCCCTGATGCATTCTGAGGTATGACCTCTTCAGAAAGGCTCTTCCACAGTCTTTACATTCATACTGTTTCTCACCAGTGTGAGTTCTCTGGTGCATTTTGAGGTACCACTTATATTGGAAGGCTTTACCGCACTCACAACATTCAAAGGGATTCTTCCCAGTATGAGTCCTCTCATGTACAATGAGGGCTGACTTTTGCCTGAAGGTTTTATCACATTCACTGCATCTAAAAGGCTTTTCTCTTGTGTGAATTCTCTGATGAATAGTAAGGGAAGATTTAGTGCTAAAGTGTTTCTCACACTGAATGCACACATGAGCTTTCTTTCTTTATGTGTCCTCTGATAAACTCTAAGGTCTAAACTAGGAATAGCACTTCCTCAAGATCCAGCCATACCACTCCTAGGCATATATCCAAAAGAGGGAAAAGTACACAATAAAGACATTTGCTCAACCATGTTTGTAGCAGCTTTATTTGTAATAGCCAGAAGCTGGAAACAACCCAGACACCCCTCAACTGAAGAGAGGATTCAGAAATTGTGCTATATCTACACAATGGAATATTACTCAGCAATGAAAAATGAGGAAATCATGAAATTTGCAGGTAAATGGTGGGATCTGGAAAAGATCATCCTGAGTGAGCTGTCCCAGAAGCAGAAAGGCACACACAGTATATACTCACTCATATATATATATAATATAGGATAAACCTACTAAAATCTGTACTTGTAAAGAAACTAAACAAGAGGGAGGACTCTAACTAAAGTGATCAGTCCGCATCCTGAAAGGCAAAGAGGATGGGCATCAGAAGAAGAAGAAAACAGGAAATAAGTTAGGAACCTGCCACAGAGGACCATGGAAAGGCTTTTCCCTGTAGACTATCAAAGCAGATGCTGAGACTTATGGCCAACTTTTGGGAAGAGTGCATGGAATCTTATGAAAGATGTGGGAAATAATAGTAAGATCTGGAGAGTATAGGAGTTCCACAAAGAGAGCAACAGAACCAGAAAATTTGAACACAGGGGTCTTTCCTGAGACTCATACTCTAACCAAGTATCATGCATGGAGATAACCTAGAAACCCTTCACAGATGTAGCCCATGGCAGTTCAGTGTCCAAGTGGGTTCCATAGTAATGGGAAGAGGGACTACCTCTTACATAAACTGATTGGCATGCTTTTTGATCACCTACCCCTGAGGGGGGAGTAGCCTTACCTGGACACAGAAGATGATAATGCAGCCACTCAGCCACTCCTGATGAGATCTGATAGACTAAGATCAGAAGGAAGGAGAGAGGGACCTCCCCTATCAGTGGACTCGGGGAAGGGCATGCTTGAAGAAGGGATAGGGAAGGTGGGATTAGGAGGGGAGGAGGTGGGGCTTATGGAGGGATACAAAGTGAATAAAGTATAATTAATAAAACTTAAAAAAATGTTTAAGGCCTAATTTGCTAGTAAATGTTTTCCTTCTTTCAAGGCATGTACAATATTTCCTCCCTGAGAATGTAGCTTGTTGTTTAGTGGGGTTACAGTTGTTACTGAAAGTTGCCTTCACTACCTTAGTCATGACATTTGATTTAACAGAAACTTCTTTGTATTCATTATGCTTACAGGAAGTCAATCCCATTTAAAGTTGCTTAGATGTACTAATCTTTTTTCAATAGTTTTGCCTCCTTTTCCTTTCTCCACTGTATTCAAAATTCTGCCATCCAGTTTGAATCTTGGAAATTCCATACAGTTTTCAATGCAGAAGAAGAGCAGCATGTACAGTGTATGGAAAATGAAGGTCAAACTATTTTAGAGAAACTCTGGAAAAGTGAAGACCTGATGGTCCAAAAGTGGGATCAACTAATAGAAATGTATCGGGAGCTGATGACAGTGTCCCAGCAGCCATATGTGGTGCTGCTCCAGGGGAGCATGGAGGAGTGCATGAAAGAGCTTCTTTATCTGAGGCCCACACTGTGACTATTACATCTAAGATAGCTGTCTACATTCCCTGCACTATTGTTAGTGGATTTTAGGGATAATCTGGAGACACTATGTTCTGTCATAACCTTAAAAGAGCAAGCTTTTGACCCTGTGTCAGTGGATTCCCCATTGAACATCTCCTTATTTTTTTGCTTTTGTAGCTTGCTTCCTTGAAATCCCAAACCGAGTTATTCCTGTTACTACATATTCATCCTTTTTGTCTCTACTTTAAAATTATGTACAGTTTTAATGAAATTTATAGTTATTTTCTTCTCTTTACAAAATGTAATTTTGTGTGTTCTTTGGAAGATGAATCTTCGAAGTATGAACTTTTTTTGGTGGTGAATGATGGCCTGAAACTCACAGTAATCCTGAGGTCTTAAAACCCCAAATTCTGGAATTTTAGGCATGTGGTGTCAGGCAGGGGTGAGGTCATACTTTTAAAGTAGTCTTAGTAAAAGCATGCCTGTGCATTGTGGACAGGCTCAAAGAATGTCACATTTGTAAACAGCTGCAGGTTGTAAAGCAATGTATGTTCACTATGTATGCATGTTCTTCTTAATTATTGCCCTCATAGTCTGATTTCTTCAAGAATTCTCTTCTGCTCATTTGCTTGGTTGGTATTCTCTTAAGACATCAAAATAAATTTGAAAGATCAATAAGTGTGATGATGACTAACATTTGTATGAACTTCATATACAAACATTGTATGTCATTTCTTCAGAAATCTAAACTATTCTTGTTGTCTTTGCAGGATTTGGAAGACATGTTCAGAAGGTGAGTATAGTCATCAGTGCAAGCCAGGATCCTTAAAGTATGCTATAAAACTGACCAATCTGCCTTAGCAATCTAAAAATATACTTTAGACAGGAATAATCAATTGCTTGTGTATGATGCTTGAGATTGGTTTCATGTATATGATATCTGTTCTTCTTTATCAGAAAGTGCCTTTACTTATGAAATAATAGTGGAATATGCGGGACACTATTTTGCTGCCTGGGGATCATGGAGCTTCACCTTTGGAAAGTATTCCTGGGAACTAGATTTGAAGGATTCTTGGGACTGGGCTGTAGGGGTGTGTCAGGATGCCTGGTTGAGGAAGAGAAACCAGCAGACTGAACCTGAGGGTGCATTTCCTCTTGTGTGTGTGAAGCAGAGTAATCAGTACAGTCTCCTCACCAAGTGAGAATAAACCCATCACTGTGTAGAGAAGCCAGTGGGCTGTGTTGGTGTGCTCCTTGGTTGTGAAGATAGATGTGCAAGTTTCCTGAAAGTCGCCAAGACTTCGTTCATATACAGTTACTCTCCTGGCACCTTCAATTACCCTGTCAGGCTTTTCTTCTCATCTGGCCACACATGACCATAGGAAGCTGTAATCCAGTACTTTAGTGCTGTTTAAGGGTTTCCTTCTGTAAATTTATTCCTTCTATTGCTATGAAATATTAAAATTCTATTAAATATAAAAGATGGTTGACTATTTTTTCCTCACCTGTTTTTAAAACAGGGTTTCATTTTTTCTTCCATTTACCTATTTATTTATTTAACCACTTGACAGCCTTATCTTAGCCTTCTTCCTCCTTTCTTCCCAATCTCTTCATTAAGCCCCCACCTTTTTCCTTCTCAGAGAAGAGTATACACCCCATGGGTACCAACCCACGCTGGCACCTCAGGTCACAGTAGGACTAAGCACATCCTCCCCCACTAAGGCCTTACAAGGTAGCCCAGCTAGGAGAAAGGGATCCAGATGCAGGCAACAGAGTCAGAGACAAATCCTACTCACCTTGTTGGGGGACCCATATGGTGACTAAGCTGAACATCTGCTACATGGTCCATCCCATTAATGCCCTCTGGTTGGTGGTTCAATCTTTGTAAGCCCCAATGAGCCCAGGTTACTTTATTCTACAGGTCTTGTGGTTTGCTTGACTGCACTATCTCCCTCAATCCTTCCTCTCACTTTTCCACAAGTCTCCCCTAGTTTGTCATATTGTTTGGCTAAGACAGGGTTTCTTTATGTAGCTCTGACTTTCCTGGAACTCACTCTGTAGACAAAGTTGGCCTGGAATTCACAGAGATCTTCCTGTTTCTGCCTCCCAATGCTGGGACTAAAGCTATGCTCTCCTTTCTTTTCTCCTTCCTGTTTTCCTTTCTTCCTTCATTCGTTCCTTTAAAAAAAGTTTTTTCGAAGGAACCAGACAGTAGCCTACCAGAGAGGGCCTCTGAAAGACTCTACCCAGTAAGGTATTGAAGCAGATGCTGAGACCCATAGCCAAACTTTGGAGAGAGTGCAGGTAATCTTAGGAAAGAAGAAGGAGATAGAATGACCTGGAGGGGACAGGAGTCCACAAGGTCACCAACAGAACCAAAAATTCTGTGCCCAGGGGGTCTTTTCTGAGACTGATACTCCAACCAAGTAACATGCATGGAGATATCCTAGAACCCCTGCTCTAATATAGCCCATGCCAGGTTAGTCTCCAAGTGGGTACCATAGTAAGGGGAATAAGGGCTGTCTCTGATATGAACTCAGTGGCTAGTTCTTTGATCACTTTCCCCTGAGGTGGGGACAGCTTTACCAGACCTCAGCAGAAGACAAATACAGCCAGTCCTGATGAGACCTGATATACTAGGGTCAGGTGGATGGGGAAGAGGTCCTCTTGGTGTCCAGCTGATCCACCTGGACTTGGGGAGAGGCATGGGAGGAGATGAGGGAAAGACAGTGGGACTGGGAGGGGGGAGAGAAGGGGCTATAGACAGGATACAAAGTGAATGAATTGTATTAAATAAAAAAAGTAAAAAATATATTGACCCAAAAATAGGTAAGGGGCTATTTTAAATTGTTTTCCTATTTATTTATTTTGTTCACTTTATGGCCTGATTGAAACACCCTCAGTCTCTCCTCTCAGTCCCACCTTCATCCATTCCCAAATCCCATTATCCTCTGAGATTTGGAAGCCCATCATGGGCACCATCCCACCCTGGTACATCAAGTCACAGCAGGACTAGCTGCATCCTCTCCCACTGAGGCCAGACAAGGCACCCCATTTATGTGAAAGGAATCCAAAGGCAGGCAAAAGAATCAGAGACAGTGTCTATTCTAGTTGTTAGGGAACCTACCTGAAGAACAAGGTGCATATATGCTATATATGCATAGGGAGCCTATGCCCATCCCATGCATGCTCTTTGGTTGGTGGTCCAGTCTCTGTGAGACCCTATGGACCAAGGTTAATTGACTTTGCATGTCTTTCTGTGCTGTCCTTGACCCCTTCAGCTCCCTCAACTCTTCCTCCCACTCTTCCACAAGACTCTTCTAGAGTCTTGCCAATTGTTTGGCTGTGTATCTCTCCATTTGCTTCTATTAGTGGCTGGATAAAACTTCTTCCAAGACAGTTATGATGGGCCCCTGTGTACAAGCCTAGCAGACCATCACCAATAATATCAGGGGTTGGCTCTCTCCAATGGAGTGTGTCTCAGTTGTGCCAATCTTTGGCCCTTACTCTGTCAGGCATTTCTTCTCCACTGGCTACACAAGAGCGTAGGAAGCTATAATCTACTACTTTAGTGCTGTTTAAGTATTTCCTACTATAATGTTTTGTAGCCATTAAATAATATAATGCTATAAAGGGTAAAAGAAAATGGCTGAGTATCTGTGATTCATATATTCTACCCAGAACACTTCCTTTCACACTGGTTCTTGTTTGTTGTTTTTTTGTTTTTGCGTGCTGGTGAGAATTACTAATTAGGACTTAGGCTCTAGTTTAATGATAAAGCCGTGGGTATGATCAGTACACTGATCTGGATTCCAGCATCCTAAAAATGTTATGTATCTGTGTGAGTCTAAATAAGTGGTGTCAAGCCGGAGCACAGAGATGCACTGTAGGCAGATTTGTTGATCCTTGAAATCTTTGAATCCATATTTTATCTAATAAAATGTAATCATTCATTATCTGAGACAGAAAAAAAAAGCAGGGTCTCATTATCCTAAAACAAGGGATTGTTTTTTTTTTCTGAAAAAAAAAATAAAAGGAAAAAAAAGAAAAAAGAAAAAAGTGACTTTCTCCTATTCTTTATTTTTAAGCTATTTTATGTTTGCAACACACTCGAAATAAATGTTTTTTTAATTTATTTTATTTTATTTTTCTTTATTAATTACACTTTACTCACTTTGTATCTGCCCCAATTCTCTCTCTCCTCCTGTCCCAATCCCTCCATTCCTCCACCCTCTGCATGCATGCCCATCCCCAAGTCCACTGATAGGGGAGGACTTCTTTTCCTTCCTTCTGATCTAGTCAATTAGGTCTCATCAGGAGTGACTGCCTTGTCCTCTTCGGTGGCCTGGTAATGCTGCTTCAACATCAGGGGGAGGTAATTAAAGAGCAGGCCAACCAGTTCATGTAAGAGATAGTCCCTGTTCCTATCACAATGGAACCCACTTGGATACTGAATTGCCGTGGGCTACATCTGTGCAAGGTTATCTCCATGTATAGTCCTTGGTTGAAATAGCAGTCTCAGGAAAGAGCCCTGTGTTCAGATTTTTTAGTTCTGTTGCTCTCCTTGTGGAGTTCCTGTCCTCTCCAGATCTTACTGTTTCCCAATTCTTTCCTAAGATTCCCTGAACTCCGCCTAATCCAGTATATAAAAAGAACTAAAGAAGTTAAACAGCAAAAAATCAAGTAATCCAATCAAAAAATGGGGTACAGAGCTAAACAGAGAATTCTCTACAGAGAAATATCGAGTGGCAGAGAAACACTTAAAGAAATGCTCAAGCTCATTAGCCATCAGGGAAATGCAAATCAAAACAACCCTAAGATTTTACCTTACACCCATCACAGTGGCTAAGATCAAAAACTCAAGAGACAGCACAAGAGCCAGATTGATTTCCAAAGTGGTTGATATGCCTACCCTAGCTCCTGAATAATGACATGCAAACTTTTATTTTTTTATTATAACCATCTGGGACTATAGCTGAGAATATACTGACCTATTCTAACACCAGCCTACTTTCCAGCTGTGTGGCTCATTACCTGCCATCTAAGTATTTCTCTTGCACCTCCTTACTCATCTGTGTCCTCATGCCAACCCTCTTTTGAGGATGCCTTCCCCCCAACCCAGGACCCCATCACTGAGATCAGAAGTCCCTCCTTATCCTTTCCTTCCCTGCTATTGACAGTTCAGCCCTTTATTAACTAATCAGAAGGTTAGTAAGAACAATGTTTACACAACATTGAGGCAGGAGATGTTTCCTAGAAATGACAGTGCTAAGGCCTGGACTGAAACCAGATCTCTGGGTACAGAAATCAGTTTTTAAACACACAGTGCACAAAAACTACCTCTAACAGCAAGAGCTAGCCCTGCTCCCTACTGGCTAAAGCACTTGGAAGAGTGAAGCCTGTACCTCTCCTGGGCAACACAGTAGGGCTGTGTATTCCCTGATGGGGAAGGCATTGGTGAGCCAGTCCCAGGGTTTGAGAGCAAGAGAGCTATCCCAGCACCTCACAGGCTGCAGCATTTGGGAGAGTGGGCCCAGTGCCTCTGCTGGGCAGCACAGTGGAGCTGGCTTTGGAGTCATGGGTGTGGTAGAGCTGCCCAGCTTTAGGGCATGAGATCAGGAAAGCTGACCTTGCCACCTGCCCATGGCAGCACTGGGAGTCCTATAAAGAGAAGTGCTGGAGAGCTCACCCTGGTGGTGGTGATAAGGGAGAGTCAATGGGCCAACCAGCTCTGCTATCACCCAGGCTCAGCTCCAGGTTTCAGAGTTGGCCCATCCCAACATCTGTATCATCTGTGAAGGACTGGGACATATGAAGAGGTTGGCCAATCCTGCTGATTTAAAGCTGCAGGATTTTTATAACACAGGGCAACAATAGCATAACTGAAAGGAGTCCCATTGAGGACCTAATATTGATGAATCAGAAAGCCAGATAACTTGAACCAGACCAATGAGTCATTGCAATGAACATTTAAAAGTGAAGATGTGTCGTGATATTTAGTGAGTTTGAGGACAGCCTGGTCTACAGAGCTAGTTCCCGGGCAGGCAAGTCTACATACACACACACCAACCCATCCACACCCAACTATCCCTCCCCCACATAAACTCTATCTTGTGTCAATTTAAAATAAAATTAGCCAGCACAATACACATCAGTGCTAGGAAGCATTAAGATAGCATCCTACATCTAAATAATATTTTTATGATTCTAAATCCAACTGGGTTCCTGAGCATATTTAAAAAGGGCTTTAGTTCTGAACTTGAGCTTCATTCCTAATTAGTACTTCTGACATGTATGCAAAAACTAAGAAACAAAAAATGAAACTAGAGAAACCTGCTTTAAAAGGTGTTCTGGGTAGACTCTGGGGGCCACAAAGAAAAGAAAACACAGTTAACCATGTTTTATATTTAATGGTATTTTAATATTTAATGGCAAAAAATAACATTATATTAGGAAATACTTAAACAGCACTGAAGTACTGGATTACAGCTTTCTATCAAAATGTGCCACCAAAGGAGAAGAAAGGCCTGACAGGGTAATTGAAGGCACCCAGAGGGTAACTGAACATGAGGGAACTCTTGGCTACATCCAGGAAACTCACACATCCACTCTCACAATCAAGGAGCACACCAACCCGGCCCACTGGCTTCTCTATATAGTGGTGAATTACTGGGCAGGTGGTGAGGAGACTGTACTGATTGCCCTGTTTCACACACACGTGGAGAAACACACCCTCAGGTTCAGTCTGCTGCCTTGTATTTGTTAAATACTCATCCTCACAGACTCCTACAGCCCAGTCAGGAGAGTCCATTAAATCCATCTCCCAGTAATATTTCCTAGAGAAGAAGCTCTGTGATCCACAGGAAGCAAAATAGTGTCCAGCTGATCCTACAGATGTCTCCTGATGGTGAGAGCTAAAGGTGAATCTTTTCATGACATCAAATAGGTTCATCTTGTCATGGAGTAAGATTGCATTTCCAAAGAATATGTTCACTGTAGGAAGAGGCAAAAGACAACTATTTAGTTGAAAAGACTGTTTACAATTCTTAGGTGAGAGAGGTACCTGGAGATTGCCTGAATTATAAAAGAGAAGGCTAAGGGTAGCAGGTTAAATGTAGCTCAAATACTTCAAAGTCAAGAAATTCCACAAGAAACTGAATGGGATCCTGATAAAAATTTGCTGATGCTGTAGAGGTGGCTTTTCATTACACCTGGCAAATGGAAGATGTGTACTTTGCAGCTAGGTCTGGAGCAAAGACTGTCCTTACCTGTTTCCATTAATAGTTATTTCTAAAATAGAAGCAATGATGATGGTATTTTTATTTGCATGTAAGCACTCATGTTTATACTCAAGTAAAGAATAAATGTGCATTAGAAGTGGTTCCCTGGTTGTAATTGTCTGGTTTAACCCCTCCCTCCTCTGATACTCTTTCCATATGAAGTCACAATTCACATTTAGATCTAACAGGGGAATTAAGACACTGCCTCTTGACCTATCTATTTGTTTTATTTTTATTGCTCATGATATATGCCTTGGTGTATATAGTTATTTTATGTTTACTAAATTCTTTTTTGATAGAGAGCCTTGGTATATATTTTTGACTGGCTTGGAACTCCCTATTTCAAACAGGCTAGCCTCAGACTCATAGGCAATCCTCATGGCTCCACATTTTAATGTTGGGATTACAAGTGTACACCACTATATTTTATATATTTTTAAACTAAGAAGTGTAACATACTTTTAAAAAATTCAACTGCTAAAATGATTAAGGGAAAACAATCAAATAACTCCAACACTTAGAATGATTTAGATGGTCCTGAATTAATTATCATTTCTTATGTCTCAAGGAACAGGTGTTACTATATTTTCATCCTGGATCACATACAACATTATATTCATGTTCATTTATGCTTGTTGTTTGTTAAGTGACCACATGAATAAACACTATTAGAAATGTGACTTACAATGACATAACCTTCAGAGGAGTTACAAATTCATATACACAACACTTATGTCATTGTTGAAGGGCAACTTTGGTCATTTCAGTAGTGCTGATACTTACCTAGGAAGCACTTGCACCTCTCAATCAGTCCAGTGATGGGCAGGACACTGAGCTCTGGTTTCATCACCTGGGGCATGCACAGCTGCACTGACTCACTTCTGCAAGGAGAGGAAGACTTTGATCTGCCTGGTGCTAAAGACACCATCACACTGATGAGGAGAAATGCTCACTCCAAGTTCAGACAATGACTCAGGAGTTAAATCCCTTCCCACACAAGCCTGGCAACTTGAGTTCAATCCCAGGAACCTGTGGTGGAAGGAAAGGACTGACTTCTGAAAGTCATCCTCTGACCTCCACACATGTACAATGGCACACATGCATGCATGCACACACATAAAGAGAACAAATCTAATTAGTACAAATAAACACTTGTCTGAACATCTTTCACACAAGCATTTTCTGATATCATAGTGACCCCACGAACAGAAGACAGGGCTGTTTCCCCCAGATGTTCTTTTTGAAGCCTTCGGGCTTCCCATTTGGTTTTCCATGCATTCTGCCATTTCTTCTACTACTAGAAAAAAAGGGTGATGTACTTCAAGGTTTATGATTTCAAAAGTAGATATTTTATCACCAAGCCCTCTTGTATACACTGCTTCACTATTATGTAGTAAGTAAAGGCACTTTCTGGTAAAGAAGAACAAATGTCATGTACATGAAACCAATCTCAACCATCATACACAAGCAATTGAGTATTCCTATCTAAAGTATATTTTTAGTTTGCTAAGGCAGCTTCGTCAATTTTATAGCACACTTCAAGGATCCTGGCTTGCAATGATGACTATACTTGCCTTTTGAAGATGTCTTCTAAATCCTGCAAAGACAACAAGAATAGTTAAGATTTCTGAAGACATGGCATACAATGTTTGATTATAAAGTTCAGATAAATGTCAGTCATCATCAAACTGATCCACCCTGCAAATATATTTTCATGTCTCAGAATAAAGCCAACTAAGATTAGCAGAGGAGAAATCTTGATGAACTCACACTGTGAAAGTAACACTGAAGAAGAAAATGCATAGTGATTGTACTTTGCTTTGCAAAGGGGACTTTCCTTGAGCCT
Organism: Meriones unguiculatus; assembly: GCF_030254825.1. Lineage (NCBI taxonomy): Eukaryota > Metazoa > Chordata > Mammalia > Rodentia > Muridae > Meriones > Meriones unguiculatus. Next base: position 146,650 of record NC_083354.1, on the reverse strand, counting down.
GCCTACAAAGCATAGGAATACTTTTTATGGAGAATACTTCAAAACTGTGACTTCACCCCTGACTGGTACCTCATAGCTATAATTCCAGAATTTAGAGTTTTAAGGCCTTATGATAACTGTGAGTTTCAAGCCAGCTAGTACCACAAAAAGAAGACCATATATCAAAACCACTATTTCCCAAAGTACCCTCAAAAACACAGCTTTAAAAAGAAGAAATTAGGTAAACTGTGTATAAATAGAGGTGAAATATTCAAGTAGAAGCTCACTGGAATGTTTGGTAACAGGAATAACTGAAAATGGGATTTCAAAGAAGCAAGCTACAAAAACAAAAAAAAAAAGATGTGATATTTAATAGGGAATCTACTGACACACTGTCAAAAGCTTGTTCTTTTAAGATCATGGCAAAAACTAGTGTCTCCAGGTTATCCCTAAAAAGGAAATCCACTGACAATAATTGCAGGGAATGTAGACAGCTATCTTAGGTATAAGAGCCAGAGTGTGGGCCTCAGATAACAAAGCCCTTTCATGAACTCCTCCATGCTCACCTGGAGCAGTACCACATATGACTGCTGAGATATTGTCATCAGCTCCCGATACATTTCTTTCAGTTGGTTCCTCTTTTGGACCATCAGAGCTTTACTTTTCCTGAGTTGTTCTAAAATACATTGGGCTTCATTTCTCATACACTCTATATGCTGCTTTTCTTCTTCATAGAGGACTGGCTGTAGTTTCCTATACTCTAACCTGATCATTTCTTTCTGAAGAGACACGTAGTCCTGAAGAAAAAGGGACATTCTAGATCACATTTACAGAACATTTTATCCTCTCAACTGACTTCTTCTATGTTTAAATTCGACTAGTGGATCCTGTCAGTGTGCTGCACACTGATTTGCTGTATTTTCAGAAATGGAAATTATTTTATTTCATTCAATTCTACTTTGTTAATGGCACAATCAATGAACCCATAATTTTGCTAAGAATTTTTATCAAATTAATGATATCCTGAGCCACCTGAAGAAAAGGTATTCATTGGTAATTCATACTTTCATACAAATTTGAAATTCTGCATGTAGTGATTAAATATCATGACACAGCCATAGAGTCAAGGCACTGTGCCAAACTGTCAGCAAGTCACTCATTAGTCTCAACATTCTCTGCCACAGCTTGGCCATGCTCTCTGAGTGCAGACTTGTATACCACACTCAGAATTAGAGGCCTGCAGAAAAGGTTTTCCTATTATCAACACCCATGCCTTATTCTCAACTTTTGAATGAGCAGGTTTGCAAGAGAGCTGCCTCAACCTATTTTCAAGCTGATTTTCAGCATCAGTCTCATACCCACCATCCACTGAGTTGACATTCTGTTCTCTGCATTTAGACTCTCCTGATTTTCTTGGAGCTTCTCCCATAAAGATGCCATTAGATTTAGAAATTTCTCCTGTAAAAAGTAAAAAATATCCACTTTAGGTAAATGAATCCTACTGATGAACTCTTAGGCAATGAACACATTACTGTAGGGAGAGTGGAAGGATCACAATATCCTTTATTTTTTACTATTGTTGACTATGAATTTTAGATTTCAGGGAAGAGAAATAAAAAATACAACATAACCCTTTGCTCACTTAAGTGATTTATGAGCCTGACTGTCTGGGTAACTTGTATCTGGTTGGGATGCCCAGATCCTTCTCTCTAGCTAATTCCAATGTATTTTTTTTTCTCATTTAGTCTCCAGTCATGGACATTTTTGAAGATATGAATTTACTATGTCATTTTCCAGTGACCTGAGCATAGTGAATCATAAAACTAGAAATTTTCTTTACATTATTATTTTCTGAAACTGTGTTTACATTTGTGATTACCCTTTCTCCATTAGCTGTTTTAAAAAAGCCTCCATTCAGAATGTAATTGTTTCAACATCATCAGGACAGGAATCTTCCTGTGCTCTCCTAAGCCTCCTCTCTCCAGCTGTCATGTTCTCTCAGAACCATTACTTACCATTTGCCTCTCAGCAGCTGCTTCAATGGGACAGTGTCTGTGACCCTTGTGCTCCTGAGAGTCAGAGCACCATTGACAGAGGAGGATCCTGTTCTCCTCACAGAAGATCCTCTTTGCCTCCTTGTGGGTCACACACTTGTGCTCCTCAGAGTTCAGGTACTTCATGAGGCTGTCCTGTCTGGCAATGGACACCAGCTTCTTCAGAACAACGTTGGTTCTGAAGTCCTTCTGCTGGGATGGATGCCTACACGGGGGACAGTGGACAGGAACTTGCAGGTCTTCCCAGAAAAGGCAGAGGCAGGCCCGACAGAAGCTGTGTCCACAGCTTATGGTGATTGGGTCTGAAAGGCAGCCCAAGCATATGGAGCAAGTGAGCTCTTCCTGGAAAGCCTGTGAGATGCCTGACTCCATTTTCCTGAGGAAAGAAACAGAATTACTATTATTGGGCACTAGAGAAGCAAGAAACTTCACAAAATCTAATTTAAGTTGTGATTCAGTTCTGTCTGTGTCAAAACAGGATTCATTTTTTGTATGACCAAAAAGAAAATGAAGCATAGGTTTATAGTTGTTGATAATTCCTGGCACACTTTTCTCTATGGAAACACAGAGGATCTGATGACCTTCTGTGTCTTCCCATCTGCAATTCTCCTGGAGACTTCAGCCCAGATTGGTACATTGATTCAAGGCCATAGCCATCTTCAATGTAGAAAAAAACAATGTGGGAGGAAAAATACACTGTAAAGTGACCAAAGTCAATCAACTCCACAGCTGGCCTTTCATTGCAGACGTACGTTAGTAGAACACTTCCTTCTTTTCTATTCAATAAAATAAACCCTACTTCACACCTTGTCCATTAAATGCTTTTGTTTGATATCACATTAAGTTTCCTTTGTTCCACCACTTGCCAAGAATAATACTTTATGATGGCTCATAACTCAAGAGTATTGGCCATCATGCTGTGAAAGAAATGGTGACAGGAGCTCAAAGCAGCTGGTCTCCTGGCATCCAACATCACAGTGGGAAGCAAAGAAAACTTATGTTCAGCTCCTCTTCTGCTTTTTCTTTAGTTTGAGACCATAACCCATGAAATGGTGCAATTATCTCAATAGAATTTATGGTGGAACTTTGCATCTGAAAAATCAAACCCAATAATCATTCACACACTTGAGAAGTCATTTTCATACCAATCCTAAATAACATCAATTGAATACTAGGAGAACCCTCTGTGGAAATTGTTTGCTTCCCAAAGACACAACTCCTGCCTTGAGTTTATGAGGGAAAATCTTGAGACATAAAGGAAGCTCTCATGACTATTTGAGACTTAGTTATCTAACTAATAGGGTTCCCATTTTTCATCGGTTTTAACTTTTACAAAAGAAATAATCTTGCTTTGATTGAGGCCAATTTTGTGAAAATAACTTAAGTTCCTGGGATTTGACACTGATAGAGTCAAATGGCTATATAGGTGGTTGAGAAATAACTCAAAATCCAGGACTAACACTCATTTTCAACGATTAGAAAAATGAGGTGGCCTTAACTTCTCTGATGGTCATGTTTTCCATGAAGTTAATTTTTTTGTATATTAGACAACTCACCCCATAATGCTTTGAAAGTAAACAGAGATAACTAAAATCAGAGAAACTGAGGATTGTATCAGACTTTAACCAGAATGTACTATTATAAACGGAATGGTGTGATTAATGCTGCCTTTAACTGCATGTAGCCTTCCAACTCAATATCAAGCTCTGTCAGGAATAGCCAATTCTACCAACATGGTAGATTATCAAGCAGCCCAGAAGACTCAATGCAATTCTTACCAAAATTCCAACACAGTTCTGTAAAGACCTTAAAAGAACAATTCTCAACTACATATAGAAAAATAAAACAGCGAGCATAGCTGAAACAATCCTATACAATAAAACAAAATACAAGAACCAAAAACTTCCTGAGGTATCACCATCCGTGATATGCTGTATTACAGAGCAATAGTAAGAAATCCCATGTTATTAGTATAAAAACAGAGAAGTTCATGAAAGGAATTGAAGAGTCAGAAATAGACCCAGATACTGGAGTTTTTACAAAGAAGCCAAAACCATTCAACAAATTGTGTTGGTCTAACTCAATGTCTGTATGCAGAAGAATGCAAATAGATCTATATTAATCACCCTGCACAATTCTACACTTCAGGAGGTTCTAAGACCTCAACATAAACCAGATACACTAAATCTAATGAAAGAGAAAGTGAAAAATAGACTTGAACTCATTGGTACAGGAAACAACTTCCTAAACAGAACAACAACAGCTCAGGCACTAAGATCAATAATCAATAAATGGGACCTCATGAAATTTAAAAAGTTCTCCAAGGCAAAGGACACTCTCAATAGCACAAAACAGCAGCCTTCAGAATGGGAAAAGATCTTCACTAACCCTACATCTGACAGAAAGCTAATATCAAAAATATATAAAGAACTCAAGAAATTAAACACCAGCAAACCAAAAAACCCAATTAAAAAATGTGGTATAGAGCTAAACAGAGAGTTCTCAAGAGAGAAATCTCTAATGATCAGTTAAAGAAATGTTCAGTGTCCTTAGTCATCAGGGAAATGCAAATCAAAATGACACCAAGATTAGATCTTACACCCATCAGAATGGCTAAGACCAAAAAGTCAAGTGCAGCACATTCTAGCAAGCATGTGGAGCAAGAGGAATGATCCCCCATTGCTGGTGGGAGTGAAAACTTGTACAACTACTGCAGAAATCAATCTAGAGTTTTCTCAGAGAACTGGGAAACATTGTACATCAAGACCCAGATATACCATTCCTAGCTATATACCCTAAAGATGCTCCACCGTACCACAAGGCCACTTGCTCATCTATGTTCATAGCAGCTTTATCCATAATAGTCAGAGGCTGGAAAGAACCTAGATGCCGCTCAACTGAAGAATGAATGATGAAAACGTGGTACACTTGCACAATGGAATACTACTCAGTGATTAAAAACAGAAAAAATTACTTCTATGCTGTTCCTAAATATCTCTAAATTCTGATATATTTCCAAATAATTTGGAGCATTTAATCATTATATATTATATGTATATCCATTATTTGGAGGTGTTAGTCTTGCATCTATGAAGTACATACAAAAGAAAACACTCTTAAAATATTTTATAATTTGGCAAAGCACAAAATTGAAAAGTATCTTGTAACAATCCCCCAGATCATCACATCAGACTATCTAGAATGTTCATTATGACAAATCTAAAAATATCCATAATTTTAACCCACATTATATAGGAAGAAAGATGACCAAATGGCAACTAAATCACTTTTTTTTTGTTAAACAGTAAAAATGTTAATTCTAAACAGAACCTTCAGATTTGTAATTAATTAAAACTAAAAAACATAATGTACTTTTCCCTTGTGAATTTCTCACTCACCCAAGAAATTTTCTCAGGCCTCAGCAGTGTTTGGTAGAGATGCACTAATGTTACTTCAGCTCTGGGGTCAAATTCTCAATGTGTGGAGGTGATAGATCTAGCAGGGTCTGGAGCTAGTAAGTTTGGAAACACACTCTGTCTAGTCTGGAGAACAATGAACCTGGTTAGTCCCTGGAGTCTCCTTTTATGGAGTCTCTGAAGACCACACCCACTTCTTCCCCTGGTTGCTTTCACTAATGCTTCCAATAGTGAGTTCTAGTAGATTGAATCAACCTTGTTTCCAATCTGCACAAGCAAATATCCACAAGTTTTCCTGGGTTACTGTTTAGCTGGGTGGAGGCTCACACCTTTAATCCCAGAGTCCTAGGTCCTGGGCTAATGAAGCAGGAAATTTTTAGTTCAAGGCCTGCTAAATTATACATTAAGAACTTTGCTTTTTTATAAAAAAAGTGCATAATTTACAATAATATTTTACAGTGCTCATATTTTGTTTTGAATCATGTAACAGATGATGGTGTCATCCATCTCTGATTCAAGCAAATACCAAGAATAAAATGTTAAGATCTTCAAGAATTCCATCTTTGTTTTGATCACATTCATCTGAAAGGTTACTTCTTCCAGCCATCCCCATTCCCTACTCACTTAACTTTATTTTCTTAAAAAAAAGTATAAAAAAAAGACATAAATCTCATTCTGTTTACTTTGACTCTGTAGCATGACTTTGGAGTTCAAGGATTCCTAGCTCCCCAGCTGTCTAGAGTTCGTGTTGACCAGACAGAGAATTGTGTGTTAATGCTGTAGATGTATAGTTAAAAACCTACCACATCTCAATCAGGTACTTTTTCACATGGATGCTGAGTTTGTATATTTCATGTTTTTAGCTGAAATAAAATTGCATCACTTTCCCATTCTCTTCCCTTCTTACAGATCCTTTATATAGGCAGCCACAAGAGAGAAGTTTTGGGTAAGGTTTTAGGTAGATCCTCACACCTGGAAAGATCTGGGTTTGGGTGGGTCTTTCCGCTTCAAATAATTCAATCAAGAAAAATCACTCCCAAGAAAAATTCCAGCTGGGCAGGTGTAGTGGTGCATGCCTGTAATCCTAATACTCAGGGAGGCAGAGGCAGTCAGATCTCTGAGTTTAAGGCCAACATGGTATCCAAAGTGAGTAAAGGACAGCCAAGACTACATAGAGAAACCCTGTCTCAAAAAGAAAGAGAAAGAGAAAGAGAAAGTCAAAGAGAAAGAGAAAGAAAGTCAAAGAGAAAGAGAAAGAAAGAGAAAGAGAAAGACAAAGAGAAAGACAAAGAGAAAGAGAAAGAGAAAGAGACAGAGAAAGAGACAGAGAAAGAGACAGAGAAAGAGACAGAGAAAGAGAAAGAGAAAGAGAAAGAGAATGAGAAAGAGAAAGAAGAGAAAGAGAAGAGAAAGAGAAAGGTAGATTCCAACCTCCTGGGTTTTAGTTAACTCCAGATGCCGTCAAATTGACAAGCAAGACTAAAGAAGGGTGGGACTTTTTCAAAATTTTCCACTACCACATCAATACGTCCATTGTTCTGGTCTTGTTTATGCAGGCATTTCTAGAAGAGGCAGTTTCACTGCAGACTTCCTGGTATTCTGGCTCTCTCTAGCTTTCTCACCCTCTTCCAAAATGTTTCTGGAGCCAATGATGCAGGGGTTAGGATATAGGGGTATCTCTTGGGTCTGGGATCCCCATGATCTGTTGGGTTTTACAGTCTGTCCAGCTGTGGTATTCCTTGAGTGTCTCTTCTATGTTCTTGTAAATAAGCATTACTAGGCTTTTTGTTTGTTTTTACTAGACTTGCAATCTAATGTTTTATTTACTTTTATACTTAATCAAATCAATACTAAATTAATGTTGTTTCAAGAATTATGATACCAAAAGAGGACTGGAAGGAAAAGAGTGTTTAGGACTATTTTATGTGACCTGCCAGTTTTTTTACATTGAGATATGTTTAGTATTTAGAGAGCCCAAGGAACCGTATGAGTATGTTGAGACAGACTCCAACGAGTGTGTACTAATGATGAGAAAGAGGTTAAAATTACATGTAACTCATCCATTGAATTCTCAACTATGACACTAGATTTGTCATCTGATGAAGATTTCTTATGTATGTAAAATTTATTTGAGTCCTGTAGCTAGAAATGTGGTTCAGATAAGAACTGCAAGAATTCCATGGATGAAAGTCAGGAAGTATGCTTTCATTGATGCTGTAGCTTCTTCTGGTAAGTGGATTAAAATCAATGATGTAACAGAAATTCCCTTATGGCAGAGCAGGTGCTGGAGATCCTCCCTTTCCCTTAGTAAATTACTTCTCACCTAGAATGACAAGTTCCAAATCCTGGAACAAACATCTCAAACCTAGTTGAACAGGTAGCTTCTGCCCTGGAGAATCCTCGATTGGGGGTGGGGGGGAGATGGTTCAGTTTGTTTAAACAAAGGTATGGCAAAGTTTTAGGGTGGATCCTCAGAGTGTAAATGATCTGGTTTTAGGTGGGTCTCCCTGCTTCCAATTATTCAATCAAAAAAATATGTCTCAGGCTAAATTTCCCAAGCTCTTGCATTTTAGTTAATTTAATCAAGTTGTAATCAAGTTGATAAGCAAGAATAACCATCCCAAGGGCTGAACACTTTGTATTGTGTGATCAGTTAGAAAGATCATCCCTGAGAGAGGCTAATTTCTTGGTCTAGTAGTGAGTCCCTTCCAAAATTCTTCCTTCCACATCAACACATTCATTATTTTGTTCTTATTTATGCAATTGTTTTAAGACAGGCTGTTTCACATCACACTTCCTTGTATTTTGCCTCTCAGAATCTCTCTGCCCCACCATCCACACTATCTGTGGAGCCACTGAGGCTGTAGCTATGGGATATAGATATCTGTTGGGGTTGGGATCACCATGATCTGTAGACATTTTCCCTTGTAACCAGATGTGATTTGCAGTGATGATCTCCATTTGTTGTAAAGAGAGTCTTCTCTGATGAGAAGTAGACGCTCATATCCCTATGGTTATATATTCAAATATTTTGTCATTCTTGACTCTCTTTCAGATCCTAGGCCCAGGTTATACTTTAGCAATTTGAACAGACACAAAAGACTGAAAATTTGGCCACTTAGGTGTATTTGAGATTTACAAGTGTATGAGAGCAGAGACAATGCCACGATTATTTTGAGGTATATCAGTGTTCTTCTTTTCCAGTAGTTTTATCCAGGACAGTCTTGTCCACCTGGCTGATATGTACTTTGCTTACAAGACAAGTGGGTCTTCTAGGATGTAATGACTATTGTCACCCTGTGCTGTTCTTTACTCTGTCTTTACTGTTCTTTTCTCTGGTAGAGAAATAGGCAGAATAGCTATTTGCAAGTCCAGGTAGTCTCACTTATTATGGCATGCACACTGGTGCTAGTCAATGCTGGTGAATGAGCATTTACAGAATCATTGTCCTATCCAGAGTTTCGACTCCCATGAAATGTTGATGGGAAGCACCCAACACTGTTCTAGAAACTCAGGGTGGAAACACCTTGCTAACTCTAACTGCATATTCTTGATTCCTGTTAAATTGATTTCTTGTTTTATGCTGCAGTTGCCAACTAGGATAGAGTTTGTGTGTGTGTGTGTGTGTGTGTGTGTGTTCCTTGTCTTTAAAATATCCATGCACCTGTCTTACTCACAGGGATCAGTTCATAGACTCAGTGGGCATAGAGAAGTCAGCAGGCAGGTTGCCATAATTTGTGTTTGTCACAAAACCTATGTGACCCCACAAAGACCCTTTGAGAAATTGTTCTCAACCAGGAAATGATGTTGATCATAGAATATGGGTTTCATAACAAGCGTGAGGTGTAGTGGGTCAAGTTTACCATGGGCAAGATTTGCAAGACTGCCTGGTAGTCGTTGACACTGGACAAAAAGGACCCCCAGAGCATCTTTTTGAAGGCAATGCTCTACTGAGGTGACTTGTTCGATTTGGAGTGCATTTTTTATACATAAGTTTATGTTTTATGATATAAAATTAATGTACTAAAGATGATAACATTTCATAGGGATTTCTTTTTGAATAATTATTAAAATACTAGTTTTTATTAATTAATTAAATTTAAATCTCAGTCATAGATCCCTTCCTCCTTTCCTTAGGGGATATAGGATTATTTAATTGGCTTACCTGGTCTTGATTCAGCTTTGGCATGTGGAATAGTTTGAAGAGTATTGGTGTTAGCTCTTCTTTGAAGGTCTGGTAGAATTCGGCACTGAAACCATCTGGCCCTGGGCTTTTTTTTTTTGCATGGTAGACTTCTGATGACAGCTTCTATTTCCTTAGGGGATATAGGACTATTTAATTGGTTTACCTGATCTTGATTCAGCTTTGGCATGTAGAATTGGTCAAGAAAATTGTTCATTTCATTTAGATTTTCAAATTTTGTGGCATATGGACTTTGGAAGTAAGACCTAATTATTGTTTGGATTTCTTCAGTGTTTGTGGTTATGTCCCTCTTTTTGTTTTGGATTTTGTTGATTTGAATAGTTTCTCTCTGACTTTTAGTTAGTTTGGTTAAGGGTTTGTCTATCTTGTTGATTTTCTCAAAGAACCAGCTCTTGGTTTTATTGATTCTTTGAATTGTTTTATTTGTTTCTAATTTATTGATTTCAGCCCTGAGTTTGATTATATCCAGCCATCTACTCCTCTTTGGTGTGTCTGCTTCTTTTATTTCTAGGGCTTTTAAGTGAGCCATTAAGTTGCTTACATGAGATGTTTCGAATTTCTTTTTGAAGGCACTTAGTGCTATGAACTTTCCTCTTAGCGCTGCTTTCATTGTGTCCCATAAGTTTGGGTATGTTGTGCCTTCATTTTCATTGAATTCTAGGAAGTCTTTAATTTCTTTCTTTATTTCTTCTCTGACCCAGCTGTCATTTAGAAGCAGGTTGTTCAGTTTCCATGTGTGTGTAGGCCTTTTGCTATTTTTGTCATTGGGGTCCAGTTTTAGTCCATGGTGATCAGACAGGATACAAGGGATTATTTCAATCTTCTTGTATCTGTTGCGGCTTACTTTGTTACCAACGATGTGGTCTATTTTGGAGAAGGTTCCATGAGGTGCTGAGAAGAAGGTAAATTCTTTGGAGTTTGGGTGAATGGTTCTGTAGATGTCCGTGAGGTCCGATTGATTCATGACCTCTGTCAGAGTTATTGTTTCTTTGTTTAATTTCTGTTTTGTTGACCTGTCCTTTGTTGAGAGTGGGGTGTTGAAGTCTACCACTATTAATATGTGGGGGTCTATGTGTGGTTTAAGTTTTATTAAAGTTTCTTTTACAAATGTGGGTGCCCTTGCATTTGGGGCATAGATGTTCAGGATTGTGATATCTTCCTGGTGGATTTTTCCCTTGATGAGTATGAAGTGTCCTTCTCTCTCTCTTTTGATTGGTTTTGGTTGCAAATCTACTTTATTAGATGTTAGAATGGCTCTTCCTGCTTGCTTCTTGGTTCCATTTGCTTGGAAAACCATCTTCCAGCCCTTTACTCTCAGGCAATATCTATCTTTGTGATTTAAGTGTGTTTCTTGTATGCAACAGATTATTGGGTCTTGTTTATGCATCCATTCTGCTAGTCTGTGTCTTTTTATTAGAGAATTGAGTCTGGTGTCACTTTCATGAATGGTTGATACTGAAGAGAAACCTGATGAATGTGTTTAGTATGGTAACTCAATGCTTTGTGTTTTCATGTGTCATAGAGATGTAATGAAGTGGTATAATTGGCAATCAGTTGCATCTCACTAAATAGCTTGATTTGATATGAACATATATATATATATGATTTGATGTTCTGTGATTCTGTATGTTGCTCCTTATTATCCATTTGTCATTTCTTCTTACAGGACTGCATTCTATAGGAAATATACAATATAGAGATTCTAGGTAATGTAACAACAAGGATATTTACTTAAAAAGAAACACTCTGGTGTGTGCCTGTAAAGTGATTATGAGGTTTTAGGCCATGGCAGATATGTACAGAGTGGGAAACAACTTTGTGGCATCTTCTTTTGCCATCTTTTCTTTTTATTTTATTATTATTTTTTTATTTATTTATCAGTTACATTTTATTAACTCTGTATCCCAGCCGTGTCCCGATCCCTCATTCCCTCCCAGTCCCTCCCTCCCTCCCTCATCTCCACCGTGCCCCTTTCCAAGTCCACTGATAGGGGGGACCTCCTCCCCATTCATCTGATCCTGTTTTATCACGTATCTTCAGGACTGGCTGCAAAGCCCTCCTCTGTGGCCTAACAGGACTGCTCCTCCCTTCGGGGGTGGGGAGACCAAAGAGCCAGTCATTGAGTTCCTGTTAGAAATAATCCTTGTTCCCCTCACTTTGGGAAACCAATTGGTTACTGAGCTACCACAGGCTACATCTGAGAGGAAGTTCTAGGTTATATCCATACATGGTCCTTGGTTGAATGTCAGTCTCAGAAAAGACCCTGTGCCCAGATATATTTGGTCCTTGTGGAGCTCCTATCCTTTCCCCATCAGACTAACTCCCCTTCTTTCTTATGATTCCCTGTACTCTGCCAAAGGTTTGGTCATGAGTCTTTGCTTTGAAAACACTGCTAGTTAGAGTCTTTCAGATGCGCTCAGTAGACTCCTGTCATAGGTTCAATGCACATCCCATCTGTCTTTCTAAATGAGGATTGATCATCTTACCCCATGTCCGCTCAATTGATTATATTTTTTAGGTGTATAGATTTCATTCTCATGGGTGTAAGATGAAATCTCAGGGTTGTTTTGATTTGCATTTCCCTAATGGCTAATGAGGTTGAGCACTTCTTTAAATGCTCCTCTGTCATTCGATATTCCTCTACAGAGAGTTCTCTGTTTAGCTCTGTTCCCCACTTTTTAAGTGGATTACTTGGTTTGCTGCTTTTCAGCTTCTTTAATTCTTTGTATATACTGGATATGAGTCCTCTGTCAGATAAAGGGTTGGTGAAGATTCTTTCCCAATTTGTAGGCAGTCACTTTGTTTTGGTGATGGTCTCCTTTGCTTTGCAGAAGCTTTTCAGTTTCATGAGGTCCCATTTATTGATTGTTGCTCTTAGAGCCTGTGCTGTTGGTGTTCTATACCAATGAGTTCCAGGGTATTCCCCACTTTTTTTTCTAGCCAATTTAATGTGTCAGGTTTTAGGTTGAGGTCTTTGATCCACTTGGACTTCAGTTTTGTGCAGGGTAATAAGTATGGATCTATTTTTATTTTTCTACATGTAGACATCCAGTTGGACCAGCACCATTTGTTGAAGATGCTATCTTTTTTCCATTGTATGGTTTTGGCGTCTTTGTCAAAGATCAGGTGTCCATAAGTCTGTGGGTTTATTTCTGGGTCCTCTGTTCGGTTCCTTTGATCCACCATTCTGTTTCTATGCCACCACCATGCAGTTTTTAAAACTGTTGCAATTTTTTTCATACAAGTCTTTGACTTCCTTGGTTAGGGTTACTCGGAGGTAAGTTATGTCATTTGTGGCTATTGTGAAGGGTGTTGTTTTCCTAATTTCTTTCTCAAACCTTTTGTCTTTTGTATACAGGAGTGCTACTGATTTTTTTTTTTTTGAGTTAATTTTGTATCCGGCCACTTTGCTGAAGGTGTTTATCAGCTGTAGGAGTTCCCTGGTAGAGTTTTTGGGGTCACTCACGTATACTATCATATCATCTGCAAATAGTGATAATTTGACTTCTTCCTTTCCAATTTGTATCCCCTTGATCTCCTTCAACTGTCTTATTGCTCTAGCAAGGACTTCTAGAACTATGTTGAAGAAATATGGAGAGAGTGGGCAGCCTTGTCTTGCCCCTGATTTCAGTGGGATTGCTTTAAGTTTCTCTCCGTTCAGTTTGATGTTGGCTATATGTTTGCTGTATATCGCCTTTACTATGTTTAGATATGTGCCTTGTATCCCTGATCTCTCCAATACTTTAAACATGAATGGATGTTGGATTTTGTCAAATGCTTTTTCAGCATCTAGGGAGATTATCATGTGGTTTTTTTTCTTTCAGTTTGTTAATATGGTGGATCACATTGATGGATTTCCATATATTGAACCACCCCTGCATACCTGGGATGAAGCCTACTTGGTCATGGTGGATGATATCTTTGATGTGTTCTTGTATTCGGTTTGTGAGTATTTTGTTGAGTGTTATTGCATCAATGTTCATAAGGGAGATTGGCCTGAAGTTCTCTTTTTTGGTTGGGTCTTTGTGAGGTTTAGGTACCAAGGTGACTGTGGCTTCATAGAATGAGTTTGGTAATGTTGCTTTTGTTTCAATTTTGTGGAATAGTTTGAAGAGAACTGGAGTTAGCTCTTTTTTGAATGTTTGGTAGAATTCTGCGCTGAAACCATCAGGTCCTGGGCTCTTTTTGGATGGGAGAATTTCGATGACTGCTTCTATTTCCTTGGGGGATATAGGACTATTTAATTGATTTACCTGGTCCTGATTTAGCTTTGGTAAGTGGAATCGATCAAGAAAATTGTCCATTTTATTTAAATTTTCAAATTTTGTTGCGTATAGACTTTTGAAGTAAGTCCTAATGATTGCTAGGATTTCCTCAGTGTCTGTAGTTATGTCCCCCTTTTCATTTCTGATTTTGTTGATTTGGATGGTGTCTTGCTGCCTTTTAGTTAGCTTGGCTAAGGGTTTGTCTATCTTGTTGCTATTCTCAAAGAACCAGCTCTTGGTTTCATTGATTCTTTGAATTGTTTTATTTGTTTCTAATTGATTGATTTCAGCCCTGAGTTTGATTATTTCCAGCTGTCTGCTCCTTCTTGGTATGTCTGCTTATTCTTTTTCTAGGGTTTTGAAGTGAGCCATTAAGTTACTTGAATGCACTGTCTCGAATTTCTTCTTGAAGGCACTTAGTGCTATGAACTTTCCTCTTAGCACTGCTTTCATTGTGTCCCACAAGTTTGGGTATGTTGTGTCTTCATTTTCATTGAGTTCTAGGAAGATTTTAATTTCTTTCTTTATTTCTTCCCAGACCCAGATGTCTTTTAGTAGCAAGTTGTTCAGTTTCCATGTATGTGTAGGCTTTTTGCTATTTCTGTTGTTGTTGAAGTCCAGCTTTATTCCGATGGTGATCAGACAGGATACAAGGGATTATTTCAATCTTCTTGTATCTGTTGAGGCTTGCTTTGTGACCAACTATGTGGTCTATTTTGGAGAAGGTTCCATGAGGTGCTGAGAAGAAGGTAAATTCTTTTGTGTTTGGGTGTAAGGTTCTTTAAATGTCTGTTAGGTCCATTTGATTCATGACCTCTGTTAGAGATATTGTTTCTTTCTTTAATTTCTGTTTTGTTGACCTGTCCTTTGTTGAGAGTGGGGTGTTGAAGTCTCCCACTATTAGTGTGTGGGGATCTATGTGTGGTTTAAGTTTTATCAATGTTTCTTTCACAAATGTGGGTGACCTTGTATTTCGGGCATAGATGTTCAGGATTGTGATGTCTTCCTGGTGGAATTTTCTCTTGATGAGTATGAAGCGTTCTTCCCCATCTCTTTTGATTAATTTTGGTTGAAAGACTATTTTATCAGATATTAGAATGGCTACTTCTGCTTGCTTCTTGTGTCCATTTGCTTGAAAAGCCGTCTTCCATCCCTTTACCCTCAGGTAATGTCTATCTTTGTGACTTAGGCGTGTATCTTGTATACAACAGATTACTGGGTTTTGTTTATGCATCCATTCTGTTAGTCTGTGTCTTTTTATTGGAGAATTAAGTCCATTAATATTGAGAGAGATTAATGACCAGTGGCTGTTAGATCCTTTGAATTTGATGTTGGCTGTGGTCATACTGTTGTGTGCTTGGTTGCTTTTTGTTTTACTGTAGTGGGGTTATTTATTTCCTGTATTTTCTTGAATGTAGCTAGCTTTCTTGGCTTGTATTTTCCCTTCCAGTGTCTTCTGTAATGCTGGATTTGTTTGTAGGTATTGTTGAAATTTGTTTTTGTCATTGAATATCTTGTTTTCTCTGTCTATGAGGACTTAGAGTTTTGCAGTGTATAGTAGCCTGGGCTGATATCTGTGTTCTCTTAGTGTCTGCATGATATCCGTCTAGGCCCTTCTGGCTTTCATAGTCTCTGTTGAAAAGTCAGGTGTGATTCTAATGGGTTTGCCATTATATGTTACTTGGCCTTTTTCCCTTGCAGCTTTTAGTATTTTTTTCTTTTTTCTGTATACTTACAGTTTGATTATTATGTGGCGGGAGGATTTTCTTTTCTGGTCTAATTTATTGGGTGTTCTATACGTCTCTTGTATTCTTATTGGCCTCTCCTTTAAGTTGGGGAAATTTTCTTCAATGATTTTGTTGAAAATATTTTCTGGGCCTTGGTGCAGGGAATCTTCTTTTTCCTCTATTCCTATTATTCTTAGGTTTTGTCTTTTTATGTTGTCTTGAATTTCTTGGACGGTCTGTGTCAGGAATTTTTTAGATTTAACATTTTCTTTGACAGATACATCTATTTCTTCCATTGTATCTTCCACACCTTAGATTCTTTCTTCCATTTCTTGTAGCCTATTGGTTATGCTAACCTCTGTAGTTCCTGCTTTCTTCCCTAAGTTCTTTCTCTCCACAATTTCTTCCATTTCTGTTTTTTTTTTTTTTTTTTAATTTTTCCAATTCTATCTTCAGGTCTTGAGCTATTTTGTTGGTTTCCTTCCCCTGTCTGAATGTATTTTCATGTTTTTCTGTCAATTCCTTCAGCTGTTTGTTTGAACAATCCACTGTTTCTTTTATTTCATTCAGTGATTTAAGCATTTCCTCTCTAAAGGCCACAGAGTGTTTGGCTGCAGCTTCCTCTATTTCTTTTCTTATTTTATTTGTTTCCTCTGTTATCTTCTTCATGAGCATAGATGTTAGGTCATCTCCTTGAATTTCATTATTCTGGGGTGTCTAGGGCTATTTGCCCCTGGATAACTGGGTTCTGGAGATGCCATATTGCTCTGGCTTTTGTTGGTTGAACTTTTACGCTGTCCTCTACCCATTGGGTTATCTTAGTTGTTTGAATTTAGTTTCTGGTTGTTCCTGGACTCTTGTACTGGAGAGAATCCCTTTGGCAGGAAGATGGTTTTTCCTGAAGGAAACCTTCCCAGCTTTTTGGGTATAGTCACTGGATGTCCAGTGTTTTTCAGGAGTTGCTACAGCTCACCTCAGGCATAGAGACCTGGGTTGTAACTGTGGTCCTGATTAGTCAAGAGGGCTCTCCTCTCACTGGGAGAAGTCCTGGAGACAGCTGTCCTCCTTCTGGGTTTCTTGCTGTAAATTTAGTGATCAGCTGCTGTAACCTGTGTGTCCCATGGTTTGGTCGGTTCTGTTAGGGATAACTGGTTGCTCCTTGGAGCAGTGTCTGGGGTTGATCACAGGGTTCCCGGTCTTTTGTAGGTCTGAGGTTGGGGCTCTGTGCCCCAGAACCCAAGAGGTAATCTGTGGCAGGTGAGTACTGCTCTGGTGTCTTGGGGCACACAGTTCTGCCTGTAAGGTGTAGTTGGTACAAAGCAGGCCTCTGGGCTGGCAGAGCGTGCGCCCACCTGCTAGTTTGCGGGAGCTGAGTTTCCAATCACTCTGTATTCCCTGTTTAGGCCCAGATCTGTGATGGCTGGGCTTACTCACCTGTTTGCGATCTGCAGGCTACTAGACTTTCCCTAGGTGACCCCAGCAGCACAGTTTCTTCCTTCCCTCTGGGGTCCTCTCTGGACAGGGGTTCCCAGTCCCTGTTGTACTGGGGCATGCAGCTTGTCTGTACCACTGAGCTGAGCGCGCAGCTCTCTGTGCAGCAGGAGCTCAGTTGTGTTGGTGGTGGGTACCTGCCGTCCTAGAGACCTTCAGGGGAAAGACTGGGTGACCCATGATCAGACTGGCAACTTTGCTTCCCCGTGGGGTTTTCTTGCAACTGGGACTCCCAGTCTCAGGCACCCTTGTGCCCACCGATCAGCCTGGGAAAGTGATTGGGACATGCAAGCTTGCTGCTCCAGCCCGGGGCCCCAAAGCCCGAGTTACCGGGGATTTCTTCTGGGTTCTGGCTGGGTAGCCGTGAGTGGACCGGACCAATTCCCACACCATGGGAGCCTCCCCTCATCTGGGAAACACGATGTAGTTTCAAGGCCCAGAGTTCAGTCTCCTGGTCTCTGCAGGGAGAGTGCTGTCCTGTTTTCTCAGATGCGATGCTCTCCCGGCGCCGCCATCTTGGCTTCCCCTATATATTATTTATTTATATATTATTTAATTCTTTTTTATTTTTTATTTTTATTTATTTTTTATACTTTATTCACTTTGTTTCCCGCCATAAGCCACTCTCTCCTGCCCTCCCGATCTCAAGCTCCCACCCCTTCTTCAGGCATGCTCCTCCCCAAGTCCACTGATAGGGACTGCTTTCTTCTGATCTTAGTCTATCAGATCACATCAGAAGTGGCTGCATTGTCATCTTCTATGGCCTGGTAAGACTGCTCTCCCCTCAGGTGATCAAACAGCAGCAGGCCAATCATCTCATGTCAGAGGCAGTCCCTTTTCCCATTACTACAGAACCCACGTAGACACTAAACTGCCATGGATTACATCTGCGCGGGGGTTTAGGTTATCTCCATGCCTGGTACTTGGTTGGAGTATGGGTCTCTGGGAAGACCCCTGTGTTCAAATTTTCTGGTTCTGTTGCTCTCCTTGTGGGGTTCCTGTCCTCTCCATAACCTACTATTTCCCACTTCTTACATAAGATTCCATACACACTGCCCAACACTTGGCCATAAAGTCTCAGCATCTGCTTTGATAGTCTGCAGGGCAGAGTCTTTCAGAGACCCTCTGTAGCAGGTTCCTAGGTTGTTTTCTGCTTTCTTCTTCTTCTGATGTCCATCCTCTTTGCCTTTTCAGGATGGGGATTGAGCGTTTTAGTCAGGGTCCTCTCTCTTGATTAGTTTCTTTAGATGTACAGATTTTAGTAGGTTTATCCTATAAGCCTATATGAGTGAGTATATACCGTGTGTGTCTTTCTGCTTCTGGGACAGCTCACTCAGGATGATCCTCTCCAGGTCCCACCATTTACCTGCAAATTTCATGATTCCTTATTTTTCATTGCATAGTAATACTCTATTTATTGTATAGATGTACCACAATTTCTGCATCCATTCTTCAGTTGAGTGGGAGACACCTGGGCTGTTTCCAGCTCCTGGCTATTACAAACAAGGCTGATACAAACATGGCTGAGCAAATGTCCTTATTGTGTACTTGAGCCTCTTTTGGATATATGCCTAGGAGTGGTATGGCTGGATCTTGAGGAAGCAGTATCCCTAGTTGTCTGAGAAAATGACAAATTGATTTCCAGAGTGGTTGTACAAGTTTACATTCCCACCAGCAGTGCAGGAGGGTTCCCCTTTCTCCACAACCTCTCCTGTATGTGTTTTCACTTGAGTTTTTCATCTTGGCCATTCTGATGGGTGTAAGGTGAAATCTCAGGGTTGTTTTCATTTGCATTTCCCTGATGGCTAATGAGGTTGAGCATTTCTTTAAGTGTTTCTCTGCCATTCAATATTCCTCCACAGAAAATTCTGTTTAGCTCTGTTCCCAATTTTTTTAATTGGATTACTTGGTTTTCTGCTTTTCAGCTTCCTTAGTTCTTTATATATGCTGGATATTAGCCCTCTGTCAGATAAAGGGTTAGTGAAGATTCTTTCCCAATCTGTAGGCAGTCGTTTTGTTTTGATGATGATTTCCTTTGCCTTACAGAAGTTTTTTAGTTTCAGTTTCTTTTATTTCTTTCTGTGATTTAATTATTTCTTCTCGGAAGGCCGCAAACTGTTTAGCTTGTATCTTCCCGTATTTCTTCATGGATGGCCATAATCTGCTTGTCTTTAACTTCCTCCATTTCTTTATGGATAGCCATGATCTGTTTGGTTTTATCTTCTTCTAATTTTTTATGTATTTTATTTGTTTCCTCTATTATCCTCTTCATCAACATAGATGTAAGGTCATCTTCTTGATTTTCTATTATGCTGGGTTGTCCAGGGCTGCTTGCTCCTGGATGGCTGGGTTCTGGAGATGCCATATTGCTCTGTCTTTTGTTGGTTGAGCTTTTACGCTGACCTCTACCTATTAGGCTGTTTTAGGTGTTGACTGTTAGTTTCTGTGCTTCCTAGAGTCCTGAGGTAGGGAGAATCCCCATGGCCAGAAGATGATTTTTCCTGAAAGAGGCCTTCTCTGCTTTTTGGGTATGGTCACTGTGCTGGGAGCCAAGGCCACCTAGTGGAAAGTTACAGACAGCTGCAACAAGGTCATAGGTGAGAGATTTACCTTTCCAGAACCTATGAGACATCTGTGAGTCAGGCTAGACATTTTGAGATATCTTAGCTGACATTCTTGTAGTATCTCTTTTAGTAAACATTCTTGCGGTGTTCTGCATCATCATTAATCACCCTGTTATGTTTTGTAAACTATATTGCTGACACATTTTCCCTTCCTGCCTTCTCCCTATAAAGTTGTGTGAAATTTTTCAAATAAACGAGAGCGAGATCAGATTATAGACTTGCTCTCATTCTTTGTGTCTCCTTGTCTCTATTTCATTCTTTTCACCCCTCCTTAGGAATTCGTTGAACTCCCCCTGGATGGGACATAATTGGCGCCCAATGTGAACCTGAGGCACTGGGGATTGAACTGAACGTTGTTCTTTGTGGGCCCACCCAGTTTCATAGTATCGCTGCTTCTACAGGAGAAGTGAGTGAAGATCCTGCCTAAGAGATCTCCACAGAGCCACCTGTCTTTGAGTCTGATCCAGAGAGTTAAGTCAGAATGACAAATTATGGGACAAGAGTTGAATAAACATGACTTATTCTTTCAGGGTCTCAAGAAGTCCTTCAAGACATGAGGAGTAAGGGTAAATAAAAAAGAAAATCTCATGGCTAATGCCCTGGTGGTAGCTCCAACAGCCGTCAATGAGATGTAGTAACAATGGTGGCTGTAGTTCCAAGATCCCTTTTCTGTCTGAAGAGAGTCATAGCGTGAGGGGCATCAATGGGCACAGGCACCCAGTGAGGCATGCGAGTAACCAGGGCATACCTAAATTTACTAGCATTCCAGCATTGGGCAAAAAAGCAAGTATCATTACCACAATTACTTGGCTCTATCTGGCTAATAATGAATAAAAATGGGGGATATAGACAAACAGGTGTGGGCTTATAGGAAATATTATGAGAAGCCTTAACCCCTCGTTGGAACATCCTGCGTCAGTTCTAGAACTAGCAGTGGTGGTGTCCGAGGTCTGCTCAGACCCTGAATAATCATTTAGCCAATGTAGCTCATGCCTTAGTTGTACATAAAGGAATTAATGCTCAACTAAAAGGAAGGTTGATGGTGTTCAATCAGAGGATTGACCTCTTGCAGGAGCAAATTGATACCCTATGGCAAATCGCTCAACCTGGCTGTCAATGAAAGAATGCTGGACTTTGTGTCACTAGCATACAACATGAGAATTTTTCCTGTGCTGCAAATCTGTCTAAACAATTGTCAAGCTATATTTTAGGTAATTGGACTGGAGAATTCGATACTATGATGGAGCAGCTGAGAGTGGCCATTGTCACAGTAAATTCTACCAGAGTGGACGCAGGACTAGCCACAGGATTATCAACATGGATTGCTGCAGCCATGAATCATCTGAAGGAATGGGCGGGCATGGGAGTGTTAGCAGGCCTTCTGGTGTTGGTCTCCTTGGTTTGCCTGTGGTATATATGCAAGATTAGAGTCTCACAACAGTGTGATGCAGCCATGATCATTCAGGCCTTTACAGCCATGGAAGCAGGACATTCTCCCCAAGCATGGTTGGATACCATAAAAAGCTAAAATGATATGCTCAGGATGCGAGGCTAAGCACTGCACTCAGGGTCAGCCGCTTTGGACCCAGAGAAGAGCATGTCTGATTGCATGCGGGTTGATGCCCCAGGTCCCGCCTCTGAGAAAAAGGTATCGGACGGGTCTGATGCTCTTTGGGTGGATGACACCTAAATAAACATCTGTACAAAGTCCCAATTTATTTCTAATATCAGAGATCAGACCTCTACTCTTGCCTGATGCGTCTAAAACAAAAAGGGGGAACTGTAGAGAGCTGCGGAATGCTATGCCTTAAAGATGGAGCTGGTTTCCGCCTTCCACCTTCCGGATGGTGAGTGCTCTCTGTCACGAACAACTCCACATTTGGCTAAGGCCGAGGATCTGGCTTGCTTCCATGTATGTGGACCTATCTGCATTGCCCCCGTGGCACGCCTGGGTTGGCTACCCAGAGGCTATTTAAGCTGTGGGCTGGCTTTCCCCGGGGTCCGAGGATTGTTCAATGTTCCTGAATAAACTGCATTGAAAAAAAAAAAAAAAAAGAAAGAAAATCTCAAGCTAAAGAGTTGCTTGAAAGATTAGAGCAGCCAAACAGGCAAAATAATAATAATAAAGTACTTCTAAGGGTATTTCAAATGTTCATAAAGGATCTCAAACTGATTTGTGTAATTTAAAAGCAAAAAATGGTTTAGGAGACAAGCTCTACATAATGAGTATAAAACAGTCAGATGAAGAAACTGCCAAGTCTCATAATTCAGACTGGTCTCCTGCGCCTGCCTCCCTCTAACCCAAACAACAACAAAAAAAGACCTCCAGGTAGGCTGAGGTAGAGAGCTCAGAGTGGGGGCCTATACTTCGGTGAGCAGGAGGAATGGGACACTGCACTTCTTCCCCCTCCCCTACAGTGGGCTAGGCTTGGATGACTTGCGCAGAACTGGGTAGATGGGAACACTCACACCCTCCAAATCGGCTGCTGAGCTGAGTAGCATCACCTTGCCCCTTCCTCTGCTCATCTCTCCTCCCACGGGCTGTAGTCAGTGTTGGCCAAAGGGATGAAGCCACTTCTAGCTTCAAAGATTAAATTGTGTGCACTGATAAATTCTGAGTTTTAAATTTAGTTCTGACTTTTAAAATCATAGTTATGCTCTATAAATTCACTCCTACAGAAAATGGTTTGTTTTAATATTACAAAACAGGTTTTAAAACATATTTAAATATTTAAAAAAGCAGGTACCGCAGGTGTTTTTTGTCTTTGTCTTTGTGTTTTGTTTTTGTCTGTCGACTGTCTGTTTTTATTTTTGGTTTCAGTTTGCTCTCGAGATCTAAAAAACTTGGAGAGTTTCCAATCTGATCAAGGGAGCCTGGGGGACGCCCCAGATCCCGAGGACAGGGCCATGGGGGCTCTGCTCCTTCTGGAATCTATGTGTGTATGTGTTTATATGTGAACTTAATATGATGATAGTTTAAAATTTGACTGACGATATTAATATTTTTGGACATGAGACAGTTTAAATCAACACCTCTGAGTTTGGCCCTGGACCGTCAGAGTTAAACTATATAAAACATTTTAAGATTTATCAGGTATTTTAAAATAATAATCCTTGGACAGTCTAACAAAAAACTTAAATACAGTTTCTCAACCCTTTGGGAGAGGTCAAAAGACCTTGGCATTTATTTTATTAACTTTACAAAATAAAATCAAGTCATGCTGTTTAAGCCAATTAAACAAAACCTGCAGTTATTACAGTATATCAGGTAAAAAAAAAACTATAAAATATGATTTTCTTCATTTAAAAAGGCTGGAGATTCTCAATGCAAAATGTTTGCTTAGGTACTTTTACAGGACCAAAAGGACTACAGTTCCATGTTAGCCCAATGTTATGCAGGGTTATATTCAGATCATTGTTAAACATTATATAAAATATATGCCTGGCTGCCAGTACCTAAATAAATGATTTAGTGCTGTTTCTTTCTGGCCTATAGATTTGGTATGGCCAGAACAGTCTATTTTTGCTAAAGGCTGCAGGCTAAGTAAACTTTTGTCCTTTAATTTTTTTTTGCTGTTAAGTTTTAGTACAATATGATAGGATTAATAACATTTGCTAGACCCTTTATAAATTATATTTAAATAAAAGTTTTACTTTGATTTTATTTTAAAAGAACAGATTTAAAGTTATGCTAAAGATTATAGTTGAGTACAAGATTAAATTTTACCTAATCTCTTTGTTTAGGCTGTTTTTTTAAGGTTAATATTAATATGGGTCACCATAAAGTTTGCCTATATAGATCTACCTAATAATTGGTTCTAAAACATACCTTTAAAATATATGCCAAAATTAAAGATTATAACATCCTATTTTATAAGATGGAGTCTAGAGCAGATGATAAAAGTAGAAAAAAGAGTAGATCAAATATGCTGGCTCTCAGACTTGTCAAAGATCTGAAATATATGGCATTTTAACATATGTAAGCTTATTATGACAGAGTCCAACCTGTTGAGCCACAAGAAAATAAATTAATTCAGTTTTTATAGATGCAACCTATAGTTTTTCCATTTTAAACAAAAGTTATTCCAATTGTTGATACTTCAACTGTATTTACTAATGATTCATTATCTGGTGTTGCTGCCTGTACTTATGAAAAGAAAAACAATGTCTTTTCAAGTGTCTAGCACATCTGCGCAAATAGCAGATTATCTGCAGTATTGGCTGTGTTTCAAATTTTTAATAAGCAGTCTTTAAACATTTTTGCAGATAGTGCATATGTAGCTTAGTCTTTGCCTAGGTTAGAGACTGCAGGTCAAATTCAGATATTTTCTCCTCCTGGAATTTTATTTTGACAAATTCAAAACTTGACACAAGAAAGAAACGTTCCCTTTTCATAGGACATTTAAAGGCTCATTCTAATATGCCAGGACCCCTGTCTGAAATAAAAAATTATTGGCAGATAAAGCCACCAAAGTTTATTGTTCACAGTTAAAAAGAGCCCAGGATGCCCATAACATGCATCATCTTAATAGTCAAAATTTGAGACTTAAATATGGGTTGACTAAAAAACAGGCCCGTACTATAATCAAGGCTTGCAGCACTTCTCCTCAGTTTCAGCTGTTTCTCATTTGGGAGTCAATCCTAAAAGGACTGGTTCCAAATCAGATTTGGCAAATGGGTATTACTGATATTCCTAAATTTAAAATTAAAATATGTGTATGTTTGCATAGATACCTATTCTGGATTTATTTTTGCCACTCCTCAACCAGGAGAAGCTGCAAAAAATGTTATTACTCATTGTCTACAGGCTTTCAATGTTCTAAGAGTTCCTAAGCAATTTAAAAACTGACAATGAAGCAAGATATAATAATAAACCTTTTAAAAGATTTTGTCAACAGTTTCAAGTTTCTCACATAACTGGAATATCTTACTATCCTGAAGGACAAGGCATGCTAGAACATGCCTACTAAACAATTAAGATTTACTTGCAAAAAAACAACAGAGGAAGATCCACTCCCCTGGACACCTTAATTAAAAAAAAAATAGATCTGAATTTTTAAAATTTGGATAAGCATGGTAAATCTACAGCAGATTGATTTTGGCATACAAAAATCAAAAAAATTTTGCTAAAGTAAAATGGAGGACCCATGGACCCAACCCTATATTCATATGGGGACGAGGAGATATCTGTGTTTTTTCTGCAGGAAATGATGCAGCTTAATGGCTACTGGAACACCTGGTATGACAAGTGGATGAGGAGTTTTCTCCTGACAATGATAATGATGTCAAAGAAGACCCCACCAGTCAAGATGACTACTATGTGCTGCCCTCAAGGAAGAATGTTGTTTTTACATGGACAATTCTGGGGTTGTAAAAGACAGCATGGCTAAAGTTAGAGAGGGTTTAGAGAGGAGAAAAAGACAGAGAGAACAAGAGGAAAGTTGGTTTCATAATTGGTTTTCAACTTCTCCCTGGCTTACTACTTTCCTCCCTTCAATCTGGGGACCCATGGTGGGCTTCCTTCTTCTCATATCTTTCGGTCCATGGGCCATCAAAAGGCTTACTAGCTTTGTAAAAGAACAAATTGACTCCCTGGCATCTAAACCCATACAAGTTCATTATCACAGACTTGATTTGGCTGACAGAGGCTTAGCCAAGCCGAAGGAAGATTGGTGACAATCCATCACATGGGTCTTGATTGCACTTGGCTCTCATGAGAACAGCATAAAACTCAGATAAATGCTTGCCTAATGTGACATGGGCACCATAGGGGTGTAGGACAAGGTACCTCGGGGGAAGGACCCAATTGTCCGCTTCTAAGTTCCCCAAGAAGCAAACCTGACTGCATAGAGGTTGGTGTTTGATTACCCCTAACCACAACCTGCTGGGGATGCCCTCAGGTGTTGATGGGGTCTTCCTCTCCTCCCCAAAAAGACACCCAAAAAGGCTGCAAGACACCCTGGGAGAATCAGGTCTCTACTTCCCCCCTCTGGTTAATGCCCACTGTCTTCAAAAGAGCTCATGTTTGTAACCTACTTGCTAGCCTCTTAAATTATTTGAGAAAGGGAGGAGATGCCGGGAGCCAAGGCCAGCTAGTGGAAAGTTACAGACAGCTGCAACAAGATCATAGGTGAGAGATTTACCTTTCCAGAACCTATGAGACATCTGTGAGTCAGGCTAGACATTTTGAGATATCTTAGCTGACATTCTTGTAGTATCTCTTTTAGCAAACATTCTTGCGGTGCTCTGCATCATCATTAATCACCCTGTTATGTTTTGTAAACTATATTGCTGACACATTTTCCCTTCCTGCCTTCTCCCTATAAAGTTGTGTGAAATTTTTCAAATAAACGAGAGCGAGATCAGATTATAGACTTGCTCTCATTCTTTGTGTCTCTTTGTCTCTATTTCATTCTTTTCATGCCTCCTTAGGAACTCGTTGAACTCCCCCTGGATGGGACACTCACTGTATGGCCAGTGTTTCTCAGGAATTGCCACTGCTCACCTCAGGTGTATAGACTTGAGTAATAGCTGTGGTCTTTCTTAGGCAGGATAGTGGTAACTCCAGGAGTTGTTATCATATTAGGATTATTTAAGCTTTCTTTTATTATTATTTATTTATATTTATATTTTAATATAATATATTTAAAATAAATATTATTAAATATAGTAATATTTATATCATTATTTATTTCATATATTATTTAATTCTTTATTTTTTTTATATTTCCATATAAACCTGAAGATCTGCTTAGAATGTCTATACAATTTCCTGGTGGTGGATTTGCACATGTTTATTCCCAACATTCCAAAGGCAGAGACAGACTTATGTTTCTTTGAGGCACACCTGGAATACAGAGTTAGTTCCAGCACAGCTAACACTACATTAAAAAAAAAAAAATCTGTCTCAAAACCCAAAATATCATGTGTCAAGTTAAAACAAAATTAGCCAGTAAATACATACCTGTGCTTGAAACAATTAAGATAGAATCCCACATCTAAATAATATTTTTATAATGCTAAAACCAACCGCGGGTCCTGAGCATTCTTAAAAATGGCTTTAATTCTGAACTTGAATATCGCTGCTAATTGATAATTCTGAAATGTATGCAGAGATTAATAAACAAACAATGAAACAAGAGAAACCTACTTAAAAAAGGTGAGGACCACAAATTAAAAGGAAGCATAGTCAGCCATATTTAATAGTATTTTATTATATAACTGCAAAAAGAAAAGTGATAACCATACAGAAGGAAATACTTAAACAGCACTAAAGTCCTGGATTACAGCTTTCTATTATATTGTGCCACCAAAGGAGAAGAAAGGCCTGACACGGTAATTGAAGGTGCCAGGAGGGTAACTGTATATGAGGGAACTCTTGGCTACATCCAGGAAACTCACACATCCACCCTCACAATCAAGGAGCACACCAACCTGGCCCACTGGCTTCCCTATATAGTGATGAATTACTGGGCAGGTGGTGACGAGACTGTACTGATTACCCTCCTTCACACACACAAGGAGAAATGCACCCTCAGGTTCAGTCTGTTGGCAGCCATCTTTACAGACTCCTACAGCCCAGTCCAATGGCTCTACTAAATTCAGCTCCCAGTAATATTTCCCAGAGGTGAAGCTCTGTGATCCCCAGGTAGCAAAATACTGTCCAGCAGATTCCAAAATTGTCTCCTGATGGCCAGGTCTAAAGCAGACTCTTCTTACAACATCAAATGGGGTCATCTTGTCACGAGCTAAGATTGCATTTCCAAATGAAATGTACACTGTGGAAAGAGGCAACATTTTAATTAAAATGAGCATTTTAATTTCTCAGGTCAGAGAGGTACCTGGAGATTGCCTTAATTATAAAAGAGAAGGCTAAGCCTAGAGGGTTAAATGTGGCTCAAACACTTCAAAGTCAAGAAATTCCAAAAGAAACAGAATGGGATCCTCATGAAAAATAGAGGAGAAAGCTTCATCCTACTTCTGTCAGGTGAATTTTAATTACACCTGGCAAAAGGAAGATGCATGCATTGCCTTTGGTCTTCATCATGGTTTGGACCATGATGAAGCCTGTCATCATGGTCGCCAATAAAAACCAATTTGTAAGAGAGGGGCAATGATAATCATATCTTAATTTGCATGTAAGAACTCATGTTTATTCTCAAGGAAAGGCTAAATATGCATTAAAAGGGGTTTGCTGGTTGTAACTGTCTGCCTTTATCCAATTGGCTTCTCTGATACTCTTTCCCTGTGAGGGTATAATTCACATTTAGATGTAACAGCGAAATTTAGACACTGTCTCATGTCCTTCAAATTTGTTTTATTTTTATTGCTCATGATATAAACCATTGTGTATATAGTTATTTTATGTTTATTTACTTAGTTTATTTTTGATACAGTCTTGGTATATAGTTTTGACTGGCCTGGAACTCACTGTATTGATCAGTCTAGCCTCAGACTCATGGGCAATCCTCATGCCTCAACATGTATGTACTGTTGGGGTTACAAGTGTCTAGCACTAAAATTTGGGTATTTTTAATCTAAGAAGTTCATGTACTTTATAAATTCAACTGTTAAAACGTTTAAGGAAAGAAAATCGAATATCTCTATCACTGGGTACATTTAACATGAGTTAGATTGTCTTTGATTAATTTATCCTTCCTTATGTCTCAAGGAACAAATGATACTATATTTTCATCCTGGGACACATATAACACTGTATGCATGTTCATCCATGATTTTTTAAATGACCATGTGAATAAACATGATTAGAAATGAGACTTACATTGACATATCTTTCACTGGAGATTAAAAGAAAATCATGTATGTTAAGGTTATCTCATTGTTGAAGGGCACCTCTGGTCATTTCAGCAGTGCTGACACTTACCTTGAAAACACTTGCACCTCTCAATCAGTCCAGTGATGGGCAAGGCACTGAGCTCTGGTTTCATCACCTGGGGCATGCACAGCTGCACTGACTCACTCCTGCAAGGAGAGGAAGACCTTGGTCTGCCTGGTGCTAAAGACACCATCACAGTGATGAGGAGAAATGCTCACTCCAAGTTCAGACAGTGACTCAGGAGTTAAATCCCTTCCCACACAAGCCTAACAACTTGAGTCAAGTCCCTGGAACCCATGGTGGAAAGAAAGGACTGACTCCTGAAAGTTGTTCTCTGACGTCTACACGTGTACAATGGCATACATGCATGTGTGCACACACATAATTAAAACAAATCAAATTAGTACAAGTAAACAGTTGACAGAAAAACTTTCACAAAAGCATTTTCTGATATCATAGTGACCCAAAGATCAGGAGACAGGGTAGTTTCCTCCTAGATACTTTTTGGAGCCCTTCCTGCTACCAATTTTTTGTCAATGTGTTCTGCTATTTCTTCTACTACTAGAAAATGCTGCTGGTGGACCGCAAAGTTTATGATTTCAAAAGTAGATATTTTATCACCAAGTCCTCTTGCATACACTGATTCACTATTAAGTAGTAAGTAAAGGCACTTTCTGGTAAAGAAGAACAGATATCATATACACGAAACCAATCTCAAGCATCATACACAAGCAATTGATTATTCCTGTCTAAAGTATATTTTTAGATTGCTAAGGAAGCTTGGTCAATTTTATAGCATGCTTTAAGGATCCTGGCTTGCACTGATGACTATACTCACCTTCTGAACATGTCTTCCAAATCCTGCAAATACAACAAGAATAGTTTAGATTTCTGAAGAAATGACAAATAATGTTTATATATGAAATTCATAAAAATGTTAGTCATCATCACACATATTGATCATTCAAATTTATTTTCATATCTTAAGATAATACCAACCAAGCAAATGAGCAGAAGAGAATTCTTGATGAAATCAGACGATGAGGGCAATAATTAAGAAGAACATGCATACATAGTGAACATACATTTCTTTACACCCACAGCTGTCTACAAATGGGACTTTTTTTGAGCCTGTCTACAATTCACAGGCATGCTTTTACTAAGACTACTTTAAAACTGTGACCTCACCCCTGAATGACACCTCATGTCTATAATCGAGAATTTTGTGTTTTGAGACCTCAGGATTACTTTGAGTTTCAGGCCATCATTCACCACCAAAAAGGTCCATACATTGAAGCTTCATCTTCCAAAGAACACACTAAATTACATTTTGTAAAGAGAAGACAATAAGTATAAATTTCTTTAAAACTGTGGATAATTTTCAAGTAGAGGCAAAAAAGAATGAATGTTTGGTAACAGTAATAACTGAATTAGGGATTTCAGATAAGCAAGCTACATAAGCAAAAAATGAGGAGATAGTCAATGGGGAATTCACTGACACAGGGTCAAAAGCTTGCTCTTTTAAGGTTATGACAGAACATAGTGTCTCCAGATTATCCCTAATATCCGCTGACAATAAGTGCATGGACTGTGGACAGCTATCTTAGATGTAACAGTCCCAGTGTGGGCCTCAGATAACAAAGCCCTTTCAGCACTCCTCCATGCTCACCTGGAGCAGCACCACATATGGCTGCTGGGACATTGTCATCAGCTCCCGATACATTTGTATTAGTTGATTCCTTTTTCGGACCATCAAGGCTTTGCTTTCCCAGAGTTTCTTTAAAAGAGCTTGGCCTTCATTTTCCATACACTCTATATGTTGCTTTTCTTCATAGAGGACTGGATGTACTTTCCTATACTCCGTCCTGATCATTTCTTTCCGAAGAGTCACATAATCCTAAAGGAAAAGGGATAAGCTAGGTCACATTTATAGAGTATTTTATCCTCTCCACTGACTCATTCTATGTTTAAAGTCAACTAGTGGGATCCTGTCAGTGTGCTGCACACACTGATTTTCTGTCCCAACTTTTCATAACTGTGAATTATTTTCTTTTATTCATTTATTCTTTATTAATAGCACAAACAAACCCATCATTTTCTCTAGGCATTTTCAGCAATTTAAGGAGATCTGAGTTAATGAAGAAAAGGTATTCATTGCTAATACACATGTTTACTCAAAGAAGAACCTTTGCAGGTATTAGTTAATCATCATGGGGCAGTCATAGGATCAAATGCAATGTGATGAACTGTCAGCAAATCACTCATTAAATGTTTCTGCCATAGCCAGGCCATGCTGTCTGAGTGCAACAATGTATATTACACTCAGAATTAGAGGCCTGCAGAAAAGGTTCTCCTAGTATCAACACCCATGCCTTATTCCCAACTTGTGAATGAGCAGATTTGAGAGATAGTTAGTTGCCTCAAGCTGATTTTCAGCATCAGACCCATACCCACCAACCACTGAGTTGGCATTCTCTTCTCTGCTTCTAAATTCTCTTGATTTTTTTGTATCTTCTCCCATAAAGATGCCATTTGCTTTAGAAGTTTCTCCTGTAAACAAGAATAAACACAGTCATAGTCCTGATGGACAGACAATAGAAATCAACAATTACTTTAGGAAAAGTTGAAGAATCACCATGTTTTTACTTTCTGACTTTGATAACTGAGTTGTAGATTTCAGACTGTAGAAGTACAAAATACAAAATAACTTTTTGCTCAAGTAACATGATTAGTAAGCCTGATTGAAGTAATTTGGATCTGACTGGGATTTCCAAATGGTTCTCTCCAGGTAATTCCAAAATTCTTTCAGTAATTTCTCTCCAGTGACATACAACTTTTAAAGATGTACACTTACTATTTTACTTCCCACTGACATCAGCAAACTATATTTCAAAACTGGAAATTATAGTACACTAATGGATTTCCCAAGGGATGCTTCCATTTATAGTCACCCTTACTCCATTAGCTGTTTTTAAAATGCTATCGTTCAGAATGCAATGGGTTCCTTATAATCTTGACATGGATCTTCCTGTGTTCTCTAAGCTTCCTTTCTCCACCTTTCAAGTTCTCTCAGAAACATTACTTACCATTTGCCCCTCAGAAGCTGCTTCAATAGGACAGTGTCTGTGACCTTTATGCTCCTGGGATTCAGAGCACAATTGACAGAGAAGGACCCTGTTCTTCTCACAAAAGATCCTCTTTGCCTCCTTGTGGGTCACACACTTTTGCTCCTCAGAGCTCAGGTACTTCATGAGGCTGTCCTGTCTGGCAATGGACACCAGCTTCTTCAGAACAATGTTGGTTCTGAAATCCTTCTGGTGGGATGGATCCTTACACATGGGACAGTGGACAGGAACTTGCAGGTCTTTCCAGGAAAGGCAGAGGCAGGCCCGACAGAAGCTATAGCCACAGCTCACGGTGACTGGGTCTGTTAACCAGCCAAAGCAGATGGGGCAGGTGAGCTCTTTCTGGAAGGCCTTTGAGATGCCTGACTCCATTTTCCTGAGGAAAGAAGCAGAATTACTCTTATTGGGTCCAAGAGAAACAAGAGCCTGCACAAAATCTGATCAAGTTGAGATTCAATTCTGTCTATGGCAAAACAGCCTTCATTTTTTGTATGACCAAGAAGAAAACTAAGCATAGGGTTGTGAGTTTGCCCTTTCCTGTTACAGTTTTTCTAATAGAAACACAGAGTGAGTTCATGATCTTCTGTGTCTTCCCATCTACATTTCTTCTAGAGGCTTCAGCTTAATTTAGTACCTTAGTTCAAGGCCAAAGGCATCTTTGATGTGATAGAAAAAAATACAGTGTAAAGTTGTCAAAGTCCTTCAACTCCAGAGGCTGGCCTTTCATCGCAGACATAAAACACCTCCTTCTTGTCTATCCAATAAAATACATCCTACTTCACACCTTCTTCATTAAATGCTTTTGTTTGATATCTGACATTAAGTTTCCAGTGATCCACCTTTTGATACATTGTAAGCAGTAATAGTTACTTCTCTTAATTCTGATACAAAATACTAACAAGAATAATACTTTATGTTGGCTCATAACTCAAGGGTATTGGCAATCTGCTATAGAAAAAAAAAAACAAACACACAAAAAAAATGGTGGCAGGAGTTGAAAGCATCTGTTCTCTTGGCATCTGATATAAGGAAGCAGGAAGGAAGGAATGTTTGCTGCTCTGCTCCTCTTTCTCTTTTTCTTCAGTTTGGGACACCAAGCCATGGAATTGTGCAATGATCTCAGTAGAATTTATGCTGGATCTCACCACCTGATATAAATCTAACCCAATAATCAATAGTGGACTTGTGCAGTCATTTTCATATCAATCCTAAATAACATCAATTGAATACTAGGAAAATTCTTCATGGTGACCTCTTTGATTTCCAAAGACACAACTCCTGCATTGAATTTATGGAAGGAAATCCTGAGGCATAAATGATGCTCACATGACTATTTGAGACTTACCTGTCCAACCAACAAATGCTCATTTTTCATCTCTTTTACATTTTACAGAGAGAAATAATCCTGCTTGGATTAATTCCAGTTGTTTATCTTTTTTACAGATTTATTTATTTACTTATTTCTTTGTTTGTTTGTTTGTTTATACAGTATTCTGCTTGCATGTATGCCTGAATGCCAGAAGAGGGCATCAGAACTCATTATAGACGGTTGTGAGCCACCATGTGGTTGCTGGGAATTGAATTCAGAACTGTTGGAAAAATAGCCAGTGGTCTTATCCTCTGAGCCATCTCTTCAAGCCTGATTAATGCAAATTTTGTGAAAATAACTTAAGTTTCTGAGATTTGACACAGATGTAGTCAAATGGCTTTAGAGTTGGTCCAGAGTAACTAAAAATGTAGGACTAACACTCATTGTCAATGATTAGTTTAGCAAAAAGATTGTGGCTTTGATGTTGCCTTTCTTAACTTCTCTGATGGTCATGTTTTCCACACAGGTAATTTATACTATATTAGAAACCTCTCTCCATAATGCTTTGGAAGTACACAGAGATAATTAAAATCAAACAGAGAAATTGACGATTGCATCAGACTTTAACCTGAAAGTACTATTATAAATGGAATGGTGTGATTGGTGCTGTCTTTAATTGCATGTAGCCTTCCAACCCAATACAAAACTCTGTCAGGAATAACCAAATCTCCAACATGGTAGATTATCAAGCAGCTCTTAATTGCATTGAATCTTAAGATTCAATTCAATTCACATCAAAATTCCATCACAATTATTTACAGACCTTGAAAAGACAATTCTGAACTTCATATAGAAAAAAAATGATATCTAAAATAATCCTGTATAATAAAAGAACTTGTGAATCTATCACCATCCCTCATTTCAAGCTGTGCTACACATCAATAGTAATAAAAATCATATGGTATTGGCATAAAAACAGACAAGTTGATCAATGGAATCTAATCAAAGACCCAGAAATAAACTACACACCTACAGACACCCGAGTTTGTATGAAGAAGCCAAAACCATACAGTGGGGAAAAGAAAACATCTTCAACAAATTGTGCTGATCTAACTGCATGTCTGCATGCACAAGACTGAGAATACATCCATATGTATCACCCTGCACAAAACTCAAGTCCAGGTAGATCTAAGATCTCAATATAAAACCAGATACACAAGATCTAATAGAAGTTAGAGTGGGAAATAGCCTTGAACTTATTAGAACAGGAGACCACATCCTGAACAGACAGAATAATATCTCAGGGACAAAGATCAACAATGCAAAAATGGGGCCTCATGAAAATTGGAAAACTTCTCCAAGGCAAAGGACACTGTCAATAGGACAAATTAGCAGCCTTCAGAGTGGGAAAAGATCTTTACCAACCTTCCATCTGACAGGTGACTAATATCCAAAATATATGAAGAACAAGAAATTAAACACCAAAAAACCAAAATAACCCAATTAAAAATGGGGTACAGCACTACAGAGAGATATCTCAGCAGAGGAATATTTAATGGTTGAGAAGCAATTAAAGAAATGTTCTATGTTTTTAGCCATCAGGAAAATGCAAATCAAAACAACTCTGAGATTCCATGTAACACCTGTCAGAAAAATCAGCACATGATGGTGAGAATGTGGAGAAAGGGGAGCTCTCTTCCATTGCTGGTGGGAATGAAAATTTTTACGACTATAGAAATCAATCTGGATGTTTCTCAGAAAACTGAGAACAGATCTTACTCAACACACAGCAATTCCACTCCTGGGCATATACACAAAACATGCTCGACCATACCACAAGGAGACTGCTCAAATATGTTCATAGCACATTTATTCATAATTGCCAACAAATAGAAACAACATACTGTGTACCTCTACACTGTTCCTAAATATCTCTAAGTTCTGGTATATTTTCAAACAATTAAGAGCATTTAATTGTTATATATTATTGTATATCCATTATTTATAGGTGATAGTATACATACAAAATCGAATGTTCTTAAAATATTTTAGAACTTAGATGATACAAAAAATTGAAAAGTATCCTGTGACTGTCTCTCAGTATAACAATACATCAGGTCAAATAAAGTGTAGAGAATGATAAATGTGAAATTATCAATAACTTTAACCCACATTATATCAGATAACTAAATGTGGACAGAGTCATTTTTATGTTAAATAGCAAAATATCTCTTCTCAGCAGAAACTTCAGTTCTACAATTAATTGAAAATAAGAAAACATCAAAGATTTTTCTCTGGTAAATTATTCACTCACCCAGTGAATTTTTTCTGGCTTCAGCAATATTTAGTAGAGATGCAGTAATCTTCGAAAGAATTTTCTCTGGCCTCAGGAGTGTTTGGTAGAGATGCAGTAATGTAGCTCAACTCTGGAGTCAGATCCTCAATGTGTGGAGGGGATAGATCTAGCAGGGTATGGAGCCAGAATGTTTGGAAACACACTCTGTGGAGTCTGGAGAAGAATGAACCGGGTTAGGCTCTGGAATCTCCTTTTATGGAGGCTGTAATGACCATGCCCACTTCCTCCCCTGGTTGGTTTTACTAATGCTTCCAATAGGTAAGCTCCAGTGGATTAAATCAACCCTCTTTCCAATCTCCACAAGCAAATCTCCATAAGGTTTCCTGAGTCATTGTTTAGCTGGGTGGAAGCTCACACCTTTAATCCCAGAGTCATAGGAACTGTACTACTGAAGCAGAAAGATTTTTTTTTTTCATTCCAGGCAGCCTAAAATATAGAGTAAGAACTTTGCTTTTTTAAGAAAGTAATTTTACAATATTTTGCTGTACCTAAATATTTCATGTGCTTACATTTTGCTTTTGTTCATGCAACAGATGATGATGTCATTAACTTCTGATTCTAGCAAATACCAAAGACTACTTTCTCCAAACATCTTCATTCTCTACTCACTCAACTTTATTTTCAAAAATGGAGAGAAAGAAAGAAAGAAAGAAAGCCATAAATCTCATTCTATTTACTATTGACTCTGTAGAGTAACATTGGAATTCAAGGTTTTCTAGGTCCCCAGCTGTTTAGAGTTCATGTTGACCAGACAGAGAATTCTGTGATAGTGCTGTAGATATGCAATAGTTAAGAACCTTCCACATCTCAGTCATTAAATTTTGCCCATGGGTGCTGAGTTTGTATTTTTAGTATTTTTAGCTGAAATAAAATTGCATCACTTTCCCCTTCTCTTCCCTTCTTACAGATCCTTTAAATCATCAGCCACAGAAGGTTTGGCTAGGGTCTTAGGTGGATCCTCACACCTCCAAAGATCTGGGTTGGGTGGGTCTTACTACTTGAAATAATTCAATCAAGAAAAATCTCTCTAAAGAAAAATTCCAGCTGGGCTGGTGTGGTGGAACATGCTTATAATCCTAGCACTCAGGGAGGCAGAGACAGGTGGATCTCTGAGTTCAAGGCCAGCCTGGTGTCCAAAGTGAGTCCAAGCCAAAAAAGACCAGATAGAAACACCATGTCTGAAAAAAAAAGAAAAGAAAGAGAGAGGGAGAAAGAAAGAAAGAGAGAAAGAAAGAGAGAGAGAGAAAGAGAGAGAGAAAAAGAAAGAAAGAAAGAAAGAAAGAAAGAAAGAAAGAAAGAAAGAAAGAAAGAAAGAAAGAGAAAGGTAGATTCCAGCCTTGTGGGTTTTAGTTAACTCCACATGCAATCAAGTTGACAAGCAAGAGTAGCCATCACAAGGGCTGACCACTTTGTGCTAGGTTATCAGTTAGGGAGCTCATCCCTCATAGAGGCTAATTCTTCGTCTAGGGGTGGGACTTTTTCAAAAATTTCCACTACCACATCAATATGTCCATTGTTCTAGTCTTGTTTATGCAGCCATTTCTAGAAGTGACACTTTCACAGCAGACTTCCTGGTATTCTGGCTCTTCCTAGCTTTCTCACCCTCTTCCACAATGTTTATGAAGCCAATCATGCAGGGGTTAGGATATAGGTTTATCTGTTGGGGCTGGGAGCCCCAACCATGATCTGTTGGTTTTTGCAGTCTGTCCAGCTGTGATATTCATTGAGTGTCTCTTCAATGTACTTGTAAATAAGCATTACTAGGCTTTTTGTTTGTTTTTACTACACTTGCAATCTACTGTTTTGTTTACTTTTATAGTTAATCAAATCAATGCTAAATTAATGTTGTTTCAAAAATTATGAGATCAAAAGACAACTAGCAGGAAAAGAGTGTTTAGGACTATTTTATGTTACTTGCCAGTTTTTCACATTGAGATATGCTTAGTATTTAGAGAACTCAAGGAACCATATGAGTATGTTGAGACAGATTCCAACAAGTGTGTACTAATGATGAGAAAGAGGTTAAAATTACATGTAACTCATCCCTTAAATCCTCTACTAAGATTCCAACAAGTGTGTACTAATGAAGAGAAAGATGTTCACTTAGAATGATAGCCAAATCCTGGAACAAATGTCTCAACCTTAGTTGAATAGGTTACTAGAAACCATTTAGCTTGTGCCTTAGAGAATCTTCAGGTGGTGGGGGAGGTTGATTTAAACAAAGGTGTGGCAAAGTTTTAGGGTGGATCCTCAGACTGTAAATTATCTGGATTTAGGTGGGTCTCCCTGCTTCCAATCATTCAATATATATATATATATATATATATATATATATATATATATATATATATATCTGAGGCTAAATTTCCCAGGCTCTTGCATTTTAGTTAATTGCAGATGTAATCAAGTTGACAAGCAAGAATAACCATCCCAAGGGCTGAACACTTTGTATTGGGTGATCACTTAGAAAGCTCATCCCTGAGAGAGGCTAATTTCTTGGTCTAGTAGTGAGTCCCTTCCAAAATTCTCCCTTCTACATCAACACATTCATTATTTTGTTCTTGTTTATGCAACCATTTTAAGACAGACTGTTTCACATCACACTTCCCTGTATTTTGCCTCTCAGAATCTCTTTGCCCCACCATCCACACTATTTGTGTAGCCACAGAGGCTGTATCTATGGAATATAGATATCTGTTGGGGTCGGG
This sequence comes from Meriones unguiculatus, assembly GCF_030254825.1. Classification (NCBI taxonomy): domain Eukaryota; kingdom Metazoa; phylum Chordata; class Mammalia; order Rodentia; family Muridae; genus Meriones; species Meriones unguiculatus. The sequence continues at coordinate 108,556 of NC_083354.1, read as the reverse complement.
AATCACCATGATCTGTACTTTTTCCCTTGTAACCAGATGTGATTTGCAGTGAAGGTCTCCATTTGTTGTAAAGAGAGTCTTGTCTGATGAGAGGTAGTAGCTCATATAGATCCCATGGGTATATATTCAAATATTTTGTCACTCTTGACTCTCTTTCAGATCCTAGGCCCAGGTTACACTTTAACAATTTGAACAGACACAAGAGACTGGAAATTTGGCCAGTTTGGTGTATGGGAGATTTACAAGAAAAAATGCGAGAATCATTTTGAGGTACATCAGTGTTCTTCTTTTCCAGTAGTTGTTATCCAGGAGAGTTTTATCCACCTGGATGATCTGTGCATTGCTTGACAAGACAACTGGGACTTCTAGGATGTAATGACTTTTGTCACCCTGTGCTGTTCTTTACTCTGTCTTTACCGTTCTTTTCTCTGGTAGAGAAATAAGCATAATAGCTAGTTCCAAGTCCAGGTGGTCTCACTTACTATGGCATGCATGTTGGTGGTGGTCAATGCTGGTGAATAAGCATTTACAGAAGCATTATCCTACCCTGGCTTTCTACTCCCTGCTGAGAAAAGTCTTGAGGGGAAGCACCCAACACTGTTCTGAAAACTCAGGGTAGAAACACCCGAGCTAACTGTAACTGCATATTCTTGGTTCCTGTTAAATTGATTTCTTGTTTTATGCTGAGGTTGCCAACTAGGATAGAGTTTGTGTGTGCATGCACACATGTGTGTGTTCCTCATCTTTAAAATCTCCCTGCACCTCTCTTTCTCACAGGCATCAGTTCATAGAATCAGCAAGCCTAGAGAAGTCAGCATGCTGGTTACCATAATTTGGGTTTGTCACAAAAACTATGTGACCCCACAAAGACCCTTTGAGAAATCATTCTCAAACAAGAACTGATGTTGATCAGAGTAGAGCTCCACAAAAAACACGAGGTGTAGTGTGTCAAGTTTACATTGGGCAAGATTCGCAAGGCTGCCTGGGAATTGTTGACACTGGACAAAAAGGACCCCCAGAGTATCTTTTTGAAGGCAATGTTCTACTGGGCAACTTGTTCAAATTGAAGTGTTGAATGAGCGAAAGATGAAGCTGGATTATACCCTATGCCTGAAGGCTGAGGATTTCTTGGACAGGCAGCTGCAGAATGAGGTCTTTAATTTGAACCTGGCCAAATCCATTCACCATGCCTGTGTACTGCTCCGCAAGCATATCAGGATCTGCAATAAGGTGGTGAATATTCTGTGCTTCATTGTCCATCTGGACTCCCAGAAGCACATGGACATCTCCTCCTTTCTCATCCAGGCTAAGTGAAGAGGAAGAATGCCAAGAAAGACCAGGGTGGTGCTGGAGCTGGTGATGATGAGGAAGATGATTAAATCAATACCTTCCTGGACTTGAGGACTGAATGTAGGTTTCCAGTTGACTAATAAAACAGAATTGATACTTGGAAAAATTCTTCCTCTAATATGCACTTGGGGTTGCTCTGTGAGAAGTGTTTTCCTTTAGGCAATCTCTTGCAAGTGTACGAGCTTGTAAAAATGTGATAAATTTTTCAATTCTGTGTTCAATTTTTGTTATTTTAATTTTCTTACAAATTATTTTAGATTGGAGGGTCTAATGTACAAAAAAAAAAAAAACAAAAAGAAAAACAAAAGAGGAAAGTGTGACCATCATATTGTACTCACAAACACTTTTCTTAGCAGTGACAATGAGTATGAGTATTGGTATTTTAGGGACACAGGACCACCAGCTATAGCCAATTAAATGCAAATTTGTCAAACACTGAAAGTTTAAGTTGTCTGGACAAAATTTGCCTCAATCAAATCAAAATGAGTTTTAGTGTAGATATTTAAAGAGATGGGCACCTGTTGGTTGGATAGCCAAGTCTTGTACAATCATGGGAGCTTCCCTTATGACTCAAGGTTTCCTCCCATAACACAGGAGGGTTTCCCTACTGTTCATCATGATGGAATTTAGATAGACATAGAAACTTCTGGACAAGTCTGTGAAGAATTAGTGCCAATCCATTCACTTTAGTTGGAAAGAGCCACCCTAATTGGTAATAAGATTTATTTATCCCTTCTATGGATTAGAGTCTCAAAATGAAGAATAGGGGAAAGTGGAGCTGAGCAGGAAGCTTTCCTAGAGTTCCTGCTTCCTAATGCTTTGGGGATGCCATTAAAACAGCTGCCTTGGGATCCTGCCACCATTTTTTTCCCACCTTGATGGACAATATCCTTGAATTGTGAGCCCCAATAAGTTCCTGTTCATGTAAAATTAATCAGGAAAAAGGAAAGTAACTAATATGGTCTTCAAGTGTCAAGAGGTTGTAGAGGAATGTTACTTTAGAACATGGCTGTTCTGGTAAGAGATGAGATCCAAAGATCTTCTAAATCTCTGTGACCCAGCTGGAATACACACACACTTTTAATTCAGGAGACAGAGTCAAGCAGATCAGAGATCAAGGCCAGCCAGGTACAGAACCAGTTTCAGGAAAAGAAAATCTTAGATCCAGGTGTGGGGATACATTCCTTTAATCCCAAACAATGAAGATAAAATTAGGTTGCAGAAAGAAGCACCCATGCTTGGAATTTATGTCCACTTGAGTGGCAGAAAAGATGACAAATCACTGAAGATTTGACAGAATAGGATACGCCCATTCTCATGAGAAGAAATAGGAAAGAGGGTCATCTTAGGTGGCAATACAAATTGATAGGAGCCAGTTTTACTGGGACAGTAATAGAGAGACTGTGGAGAGAGAAGTCAGGTAAAACCTGCAGGAGCCAGAGAGTGAGATGGAGCCAGGAAATTAGAGCAGATTTCTGGAGTTAGTTGGAGGCTAAGCTAAGCAATTCAGAGGCCTAAAGAAAAGCCAGATTGAATAAGTTAGCTGGGAGAGGAGTTTGAGTTAAAACAGCAGAGTTAAACCAGCCAGACCAAAGCTCAGTAAGAACAAGAATGGGCGATCATATAAAGCAGTAAGTCTCAGAGGCTGAAGAAATCCCAGGCCTAGGTTAGAGTGTATGGAGATTAGAAGCTTCCAGCAATAATCCTAGGCTAGCAGAAGAGGAAGTATGCCTCTCAGACAATTAACTGAACCAGGCAGATAAAACATACTTTTACAAGAAGTGAAACACTGAGATCTGCATTACTAGTTAGCTAAAATCAAATATTAAAGCAAAGCACTTACTAGGGAAAGAGTGAAGTAAGGTTGCATTTTCTTGGAGAGACAACCAAAGAAAGAGGTGACTTACTCCAGTGAAAAATATGAAAGCTTCAGAGGTTTGAAATGAAGGTGTTTTAACTCAGAAATATGGCATTCTCTTTCTTCCTTTTTTATTATTTGAGATTTTTACTTTACAACTCTTAAGAGTGCAGTCTCCCTTCTCACTCTACCCTCAACTTCTGCTCCTGCCCCCCTCCTGTCTTCCTTTTCCCCCAGAAAAGAGGAGCTTCCTCCCCTACTGACCCGGCCCGCAGGTCAGTCTAACAAGACCCTAAGGCAGGGGATGAGAATGGGAAGGGACAAGAGATGCGAAGAATGGAGACAAGCCAGAATTCTGATCAAGTCTCGGGTTAATTGTTCTTTAGGTTACAGCTTATAAAGAGTAAGAATGGGCAGTTCAGGGGGAGGAACTAGTTTCAGTGAAAAACACAGAGCAGGATATTCTGCAGGAAATTCTAAATGCAGGAGAATAACTCTCAGGTAAGCAGGAGAAAAGTTCTCATGTGGATACCTGACAAATCTAAATGGTTGAGCACACATCTAAAGAAGAAACAACACCTGTGTTCCAGGGGTGAAAATTCGCCATGTCCTGCTAAGCAGACTGTGCTTCATGGATTACAAGCAGCTTAGAATCCAGCAGCCATTTTATAGCTCCACACATCCTACTCCATTCCAACACTCCCCAGCACATTAAGTCACATTAGGACTGGGCATATCCTCATTCCCCAGGCTAGGCAAGACAGGCATGCCAGGAGGAAATGATCCAAAATCAGACAGTGGAGTCCATCTTAGAAACAGCCCCCACTCCACTTGCAGTCACCCCATATGAAGACCAAGTATTCCATTTGCTACATGTGTGGTGGGGGCCTAGGTGCCAAAGTTGATGCATGCTCCTTTGTTGATGTCGCAGTCTCTGAAAGCCCCCCTGGGTCTGGGTTAGTTGTCTCTGTTGGTCTATTTGTGAGGTTCCTGTCCCTTTCAGGTCCTTCCATCTTTCCTCCAACTCTTCCACAGGAACCTCAGAGCTCTGCCCCATGCTTGGCTGCAAGTCCCAGCTTTTGTCTGGATCTGCTGCTGACTGGAGCCTCCCAGAGGACAGTCGACTTAGGCTTTTTAAGCAGAGCAGAGCATCACTATTAGTGTCAGGGCTGGCTCTCTATCCTTGGGTAGGTCTCATGTTGGGCCAATTACTGATTGGACTTTCCCTTAACCTCTGTTCCCTCTTTAGCCCTGCACTTCCTGTAGACAGGGTAATTTTTGGATCCCAGGTTTTGTTGGTGGATTATTGTTCCCCACTTTCCACTAGTCCTGCCTGTCTAGAAAGTGATCACTTCAGTCTTCATGTCCCCCTCCACCTCTGCTATCTCTTCTAGTTCTCCTCTGAGTGACATTCTGACACCCTCCCTTGTCCCTCCTTGTTTCTTAGCTTCTTTGGGTTTGTGGATTACAGTATGGTAATTCTCTACTATAGGTCTAATATCCACTTACAAGTGAGTACATACCGTGTGGGTCTTTCTCGGTATGCATTACCTCAATTAGGATGATCTTTTCTAGTTTCATTCATTTGCCTGCAAATCCCATGATTTCAAAACAGAGGAATATCAAATGGCTTAGAAGCACTGAAAGAAATGCTTACTGTCCTTAGCCCTCACAGGAAAGCAAATCAAAACTACTCTAAGATTCCATCTCACACCAGTCAGAATGGCTAAGATCAAAAACTCCAGTGACAACTCATGGTGGCAAGCATGTAGAAAAGGAGAACATTCCTCCATGGCTGGTGGGAGTGCAAACTTGTGCAGCTTCTCTGGAACTCAACTTGGCACTTTCTCAGAAAATATTGAATAATTCTATCTCAAGGCCCAGCTGTACCACTCCTGAGCATATAACCCAAGAGATGCTCTACCATACAACAAGGATATTTGCTCAACTATGTTCATAGCAGATTTATTCATAAGATCCAGCAACTGGAAACAACCTAGATGTCCCACAACCAATGAATGGATACAGAAATTGTGGTACATTTACACAATGGAATACTACTTAGCTCCTAAAAACAAATAAATCTGGTATTTTCAAAGTCAGGTCTGAAAAATCTGCTCTGAGGTAACTGAAAAATATGGTTCTTTCCCTCTTATCCTTGTCCCAAACCCCAGGCAATTAAACCTTAACCTTAGTTGAGCAGAGTAGTGGAAGCCATTTAGAATCTACTTTCCAGAATTCTAGGGCAAAAGAGTAAATGATTTGGTTCTTTTAACCAAAATGTTGGGCTGTGATAAACCCTGGGCAGAGCACCCTGAGCCTCTTCTTGGTGAGCTGAGGATTAGAGAAGGCAGGTATGGGGTGCAGTGCTCCTGAAGTGGAGGCTGATGAGTTTCCTCTGTTAATACCAATATTTTTAACTGCATCAATTGTTTTCTTAATGTCCAATTCTTTTCCTATTCTTGTACTTTAGTTATTAATTCTACAGTTTGCTATGTCCTAATAAAGGTTTCCTTTGACAAACAGAACCTTTTTGTTTTCATGCAATCCTTTCCTATTCCAATGAGATCAAGGCTATGGTTCACCTCTTCTATCATATTAAATGTATCTTTGATTCATTTCTATTGGGTTCTGTACAGGATAATAAATATGGTTATATTTTTGCCTTTTACATACAGCCATCCAATTTAACTGGCAATTTTTATTAAGATGCTCTCCTCTATTTTGTATGTAATTTTTGGCCTTTTACACTTAAAAATATTACATGTTCATAAGTATATGAATTCATATGTGAAGATTCACTTTGGCTGTTGATAAGTGTGTCAAATTATATGATAATGCCAAAGTGTTTTCTATTCTACTACTCTGAAATACAATTTGAAAACAGGGATAGTGGTATCTCCAGGAATTCCATTATAATACCTGGATTATTTAAGCTTTCTTTATTTTTTTTTATATTTCCATATATGTCTGAAGATCTGTACAAACAATGTCTGTACAAACAATGTCCTGGTGTTGGATTTGCACATGTTTATTCCCAACATTTCAAAGGCAGAGACAGATTCCTGTTTGTCTGATGCAAGACTAGACTCCATAGTTAGTTCCAGGACAGCTAACACTACATTAAAAAACACCCTGTCTCAAAACCCAAAATATCGTGTGTCAAGTTAAAACAAAATTAGCCAGCAAATACACATCTGTGCTTAAAACCATTAAAATAGAATCCCACATCTAAATAATATTTTTATAATGCTAAATCCCACTGAGGGTCCTGAGCATTCTTGAAAATGGCTTTAATTCTGAACTTGAATATTACTGCTAATTGATAATTATGAAATGTATGTAAAGACTGATAAACAAACAAAGAAACAAGAAAAATCTACTTAGAAAGGTGAGGACCACAAATGAAAAGGAAACATAGTCAGCCATATTTAATAGTATTTTATTGTATAATTACAAAAGAGAGAGAGATTACCATACAGAAGGAAATACTTAAACAGCACTAAAGTAGTGGATTACAACTTCCTATCAAAATTTGCAGCCAAAGGAAAAGAAAGGCCTGACAGGGTAACTAAAGGTGCCAGGAGGGTAACTGTATATGAGGGAACTCTTGGCTACATCCAGGAAACTTACACATCCACCCTCACAATCAAGGAGCACACCAACCCAGCCCATTGTCATCTCTATATGGTGTTGAAATTCTGGGCAGGTGGTGAGCAGACTGTACTAGTTACCCTGCTTCACACAAACAAGAAGAAATACACCCTCAGGTTCATTCTGTTGACTGTCATCCTGAAAGACTCCTAGAGCCCATTCCAAAGACTTGGTTAAATTCAGCTCCCAGTAATATTTCCCAGAGCTGAAGCTTTGTGATCCCCTGGCAGCAAAATAGTGTTGAGATGATTTCACAGATGTCTCCTGATGGTGAAATCTAAAGTTGAATCTTCTCACAAAATCAAATGGGGTCATACTGTCAGGGGCTAAGATTGCTTTTCCAAATGAAATATACACTGTGGAAAGAGGCAACATTTTAATTAAAATGAGCATTTTAATTTCTCAGGTCAGAGAGGTACCTGGAGATTGCCTGAATTATAAGACAGACATCTAAGCCTAGAAGGTTAAAGGTGGCTCAAACACTTTAAAGTCAATAAATTCCACAAGAAACAGAATGGAATCCTGATGAAAAAAAGAGAAGGGAGCTTCATCCTACTTCTGTCAGGTGACTTTTAATTACACCTGACAAAAGGAAGATGAGTGCATTCCTTCAAGGTCTAGAGTGAAGGCTGTCCTCATGGGCCTACATCAAAACTCATTTCTAAGAGAGAGGCGATGATAATCATATCTTTATTTGCATGTAAGCACTCATGTTTATACTCAAGGAGAAGCTAAATATGCATTAAAAGTGTTTTGCTGGTTGTAACTGTCTGCCTTTATCCAATTGGCTTCTCTGATACTCTTTCCCTGTGAGGGTATAATTCACATTTAGATGTAACAGGGAAATTTAGACACTGTCTCATGTCCTACAAATTGGTTTTATTTTTATTGCTCATGATATATACCCTTGTGTATATAGTTATTTTATATTTATTGATTTAGTTCTTTTTTATACAGTCTTGGTATATATTTTTGACTGGCCTGGAACTCAGCATATCAACCAGGCTAGCCTCAAACTCATGGGTAATCCTCATGTCTTGACATTGTATTGTTGGGATTACAAGTGTATAACACTATAATTTGTATATTTTTAATCTAAGAAGTGAAGGTACTTTATAAATTCTACAGCAAAATGTTTAAGGAAAGACAGTCAAATATGTTCATCATTGGGTTTATTTAACATGAATTAGATTATATTGAATTAATTTATCATTCCTTATGTCACAAGAAAAAAACTGATAATATATTTTCATCCTGGATCACATACAACAATATATTCATGTTCATGTATATTTTTAAATGACCATGTGAATAAACATGATTAGAAATGAGACTTACATTGACACATATTTCAGTGGAGATTAAAAAAAAAAAACAGGTTGTGGTAAGCTTATCTCAATGTTGAAGTGCACCTCTGGTCTTTTCAGCAGTGCTGACACTCACCTTGGAAGCATTTGCACCTCTCTATCAGTCCAGTGATGGGCAAGGCACTGAGCTCTGGTTTCATAGGCTGGGACATGCAGAGATGCACTGACTCACTCCTGCAAGGACAAGAAGACTTGATGTGCCTGGTGCTAAAGACACCATCACAGTGATGAGGAGAAATGCCCACTCCAAGTTCAGACAGTGACCCAGGAGTTAAATCCCTTCCCACACAAGCCTGACAACTTGATTTCAATCCCTGGAACCCATGGTGGAAGGAAAGGACTGACTCCTGAAAATTGTCCTCTGACCTCCACACGTGGACAATGGCACACGTGCATTCATGCTCCAACACAAAACAAGCAAAACAAATTAGTACAAGTAAAGAGTTGACTGAAAATCTTTAACACAAGCATTTTCTGATATCATAGTGACCCCAAGACCAGGAGATAGTTTAGTTTCCTCCTAGATACTCTTTGGAGCCCTTCCTGCTACCAATATGTTTGTCCATGTGTCCTGCTATTTCTTCTACTACCAGAAAATGCTGCTGATGGGCCTCAAGATTTATGATTTCAAAAGTCGATATTTTATCACCAAGTCCTCTTGCATTACTGCTTTACTATTATGTAGTAAGTAAAGACACTTTCTGGTAAAGAACAGATGTCATGTACATGAAACCTATCTCAAACATCATACACAAGCAATTGAGTATTATTCATATCTAAAGGATATTTTTAGTTTCCTAAGGCAGCTTGATCAATTTTATAGCCTAGTTCAAGGATCCTGGCTTGCACTGATGAGTCTACTCACCTTCTGAACACATCTTCCAAGTCCTGCAAAAACAACAAGGATAGTTTAGATTCATGAAGAAATGGCTTACAATGTTTTTGTATGGAGATCATATAAATGTTAGTCATCATCAAACTTATTGATCTTTCAAATTTATTTTCATGTCTTAAGATAAAACCAACCAAGCAAATGAGCAGAAGAGAATTCTTGATGAAATCAGACAGTGAGGGCAATATTGGAGAAGAACATGCATAGGGATTGTACATTGTTTTACAACCCACAGATGTCTACATGTGGGACTTTCCTTGAGCCTGTCCACAAAGCACAGGAATGCTTTTACTAAGAATACTTTCAAACTGTGACCGCACCCATGAATGACACCTCATGCCTATAATTCCGGAATTTGGGGTTTTGAGACCTGAGGATTACTGTGAGTTTCAGGCCATCATTCACCTACAAAGAAGTCCATACATCAATGTTTCACCTTCCAAAGAACAGACAAAAATACATTTTGTAAAGAGAAGACATTAACTATGAATTTATTTAAAACTATACATAATTTTAAAGTAGAGGCAAAAAAGAATGAATGTTTTGTAACAGGAATAACTGAATTTGGGATTTTAGAGAAGCAAGCTACAAAAGAAAAAAAATGAGGAGATATTCAATGGGGAATCCACAGACACAGTGTCAAAATCTTGCTCTTTTAAGGTTATGACAGAACATAGTGTCTCCAGATTATCCGTAAAATCCATGCACTGACAATAAGTTCAGGGAATGTGGACAGCTATCTTAGATGTAACAGTCCCAGTGTGGGCCTCAGATAACAACGCACTTTCATGCACTCCTCCATGCTCACCTGGAGCAGCACCACATATGGCTGCTGGAATATTGTCATCAGCTCCCGATACATTTCTATTAGTTGACTCCTCTTTTGGACCATCAAGACTTCACTTTTCCTCAGTTTCTCTAACATAGTTTGGCCTTCATTTTCCATATACTCTATATGCTGCTTTTCTTCTTCATAATGGATTGGATGTAGTTTCCTATATTCTATCCTGATAATTTCTTTCCGAAGAGTCACAAAGTCCTGAAGGAAAAGCCCAGAATATTTTATCATCTCAACTGATTCCATCTAAGCTTAAATTCGACTGGTCGATTCTGTCACTGTGGTGTACACACTGATTTACTGTGCCCACTTTTCAGAAATGGAAATTATTTTATTTCATTCATCTTTCTTTGTTAATGGCACAATCAAACAAACCCATCATTTTCTCTAAGTATTTTCATCAATTTAATGAGATATTGAGCCAATTGAAAAGATTTTTTGATAATTCATATGTTCAAACAAATATGACATTCTGCTCATAGTAATTAAATATCATGATAGAGTCATAGAGTCAAACACACTGTGCTAAACTGACAGGAAGTCACTCATTAGTCTCAACATTCTCCACCATAGCCTGGCCATGCTCTCTGAGTGGAGAATTGTATGTTATGCTCAGAATTAGAGGCCTGCATAAAAGGTTTTCCTAGTATCAATGCCCATGCCTTATTCTCAACTTGTGAATGAGCAAGTTTGCAAGAGAGCTGCCTCAACCTATTTTCAAGCTGATTTTCAGCATCAGTTTCATACCCACAGACCACTGAGTTGTCATTCTGTTCCCTGCCTTTAGATTCTCTTGATTTTCTTGGATCTTCTTCCATAAAGATGCCATCTGATTCAGAAATCTCTCCTGTAAAAAACAAAAAATGTTCACTTTAGGTAAATAAATAGTACTGATGGACTCTTAGGCAATGAACACTTTACTTTAGGGAGAGTAGAAGGATCACAGTGTCCTTCAATTTTTTTTTTTGTTGACAATGAATTTTAGATTTCCGGCAATAGAAATATAAATACAGCATAACCCTTTGTTAAGTCATTTATAAGCCTCACTGGGTAACATGCATCTGGTTGGGATTCCCAGATCCTTCTCTCTAGTTAATTCCAATGTATTTTTTTTTCTCATTTAGTCTCCAGTCATGGACAGTTTAGAAAGATTTGAACTTACTTGGTCCCTTTCCAGTGACCTGGACATGAGGAAATATAAAACTAGATATTATCTTTACACTTATGGGTTTCTAAAAAATATTCATATTTATTGTCACTCTCTCTCCATTACATGTTTAAAATTTGCCACCACTTAGAACAGAAAGGCTTCCTCATAATCAGGACAGGCATCTTCCTGTGCTCTGCTAAGCTCCCAATCTTCAGCTGTCATGTTCTCTCAGAACCATCACTTACCATTTGCCCCTCAGCAGCTGCTTCAGTGGGACAGTGCCTGTGACCCTTGTGCTCCTGAGAGTCAGAGCACAGTTGACAGAGGAGGACCCTGTTCTCCTCACAAAAGATCCTCTTTGCCTCCTTGTGGGTCACACAATTGTGCTCCTCAGAGCTCAGGTACTTCATGAGGCTGTCCTGTCTGGCAATGGACACCAGCTTCTTCAGAACAACGTTGGTTCTGAAGTCCTTCCGCTGGGATGGATGCCTACACGTGGGACAGTGGACAGGAACTTGCTGGTCTTCCCAGAAAAAGCAGAGGCAGGCCCAACAGGAGCTGTGTCCACAGCTTATGGTGATTAGGTCTGATAGGCAGCCCAAGCAGATGGGGCAGGTGAGCTCTTCCGGGAAAGCCTGTGAGATGCCTGACTCCATTTTCCTGAGGAAAGAAGCAGAATTGCTATTATTGGACCCCAGAGAAGCAAGAGACTGCTCAAAATTTGATTCAAGTTGTGATTCAATTCTGTCTATGGCAAAACAGGCTTCACTTTTCGCATGATCAAGGATAAAAGGAAGCATAGGATTTTGGGTGCTGATGTTTCCTGTTACACTTTCCTGACAGAAACAGACTAATAGCCGGACGTGGGGGCAAATGCCTTTGATCCCGGTACTCAGGGAGGAAGACACAGGAAGATCTCTGTGAGTTTGAGTCCACCCTAGTCTATGAAGCAAGTCCTGATCAGCAAAGGCAACACAGAGAAACACTGGTTCAAGAACGAAAAACAAAAAAATTCTGTTGACCTTTTGTGCCTTCTGATCTGAAATTGTCCTGGAGACTTCTGCCAAATGTCACCTTGGCTCTGAAGACCACACCCGCTTCCTTCCCTGGTTGCTTTTACTAATGCTTCTAATGGGTGAGCTTCAGTAGATTGAATCAACCCTGTTTCCAATCTGCACAAGCAAGTCTCCACAACAAGGTTTCCTGAGTTACTGTTTAGCTGGGTGGAAGCTCACACCTTTAATCCCAGAGTCCTAGGAAATGTACTACTGAAGCAGGAAGCTTTTTTTTAGTTCAAGGCCAGCCTAAAATATACAGTAAGAACTTTGCTTTTTTTAAAAAAAAGTAATTTTACAATATTTTGCTGTACCTAAATATTTCACAGTGTGCTTATATTTTGCTTTTAATCACGTAACAGATGATGATGTTGTCATTAACTTCTGAATCTAGCAAATGCCAAAGACTACTTTCTCCAGACATCTTCATTCCCTACTCACTCGTTATTTTCTTAAAAAAAAAAAAATCCATAAATCTCATTCTATTTACTATTGACTCTGTAGAGTGACACTGGAGTTCAAGGTTTTCTAGCTCCCAGCTGTCTTTAGTTCATGTTGACCAGACAGAGAATTCTGTATTAATGCTGTAGATGTGCAATAGTTAAGAAACTTCTGCATCTCAACCAGGTACTTTTGCACATGCTGAGTTTGTATTTTTCGTGTTCTTAGCTGAAAACTTTCCCATTCTCTTCCCTTCTTACAGATCCTTTAAATCATCAGCCACAGAAGATTTGGCTAGGGTCTTAGGTGGATCCTCACAACCTGGAAAGATCTGGGTTTGGGTGGGGCTTTCTACTTCAAATAATTCAATCAAGAAAAAAAACCTCGAAAGAAAAATTCCAGCAGGGTGGGTGTGATGGTAAAAGCTTATAATCCTAGCACTCAGGGAGGCAGAGGCAGGTGGATCTCTGTGAGTTCAAGCCTAGCCTGGTGTCCAAAGTGAGTCTAGGACAACCAAGATTACATTGAAAAACCCTGTCAAAAAAAGGAAAGAAAAGAAAAGAAAGAAAGAAAGAGAGAGAGAGAGAGAGAGAGAGAGAGAGAGAGAGAGATTCCAGCCTCATGGGTTTTAGTTTACTCAAGATGCAGTCAAGTTGACAAGCAAGAATAGCATCACAAGAACTGACCATTTTGTGCTAGGTGATCAGTTAGGGAGCTCATCCCTGATAGAGGCTAATTCTTTGTCTAGGGGTGGGACTTTTTCAAAATTTTTCACTACCACATCAATATGTCCATTGTTCTGGTCTTGTTTATGTAGCCATTTCTAGAAGAGGCAGTTTCACAAAAGACTTCCTGGTATTCTGGCTCTTCCTAGCTTTCTCACCCTCTTCCAAAATGTTTCTGGAGCCAATGATGCAGGGGTTAGGATATAGGTGTATCTCTTGGGTCTGAGATCCCCATGATCTGTTGGTTTACGCAGTCTGTCCAGCTGTGGTATTCCTTGAATGTCTGCCTGTGTGGCTCATTGCTTCTTTTCTATATTATTTGTAAATAAGCTTTCCTAGGATTTTTAAAACTGGATTTGCAATCTAATGTTTTGTTTACTTTGATAGTAAACCAAATCAATGATAAGTTAATGTCTCTGCAAGTATGAGATCAAGGAAGCACAGGAGGATTGGCAGGAAAAGAGCATTTATGATTACTTATATGTCAAGTCAGTTTTCCACGTTGAGCTGTGTTTACTATTTAGAAATCTCAAAGGATCATAATAAGTGTGTTAAGATGTAATCCAAGTTCATTGCAAATTTATTTGTAATGGGCAGAATCTAGAAACAACCTAGGTGTCCCTCAGCGGAGGAATGCATTCAGAAATTGTGGCACATTTACACAATGGAATATTGTTCAAATATTAAAAACAAGGAAATCATGAAATTTGCAGACAAATGGATGGAACTAGAATAGATTGTCCTGAGTGAGGTAATAAAGACAGGCATGATATACACTCACTTATAAGCCGATATTAGCTGTATAATATAGGAAAGCCATACTAAAATCTACAGACCTAAAAAAAAAAAAGAAAGAAAAGAAAACTATACACTAAGGAGCACTCTAGGGAGGATGCTGAAATCTCATTCAGAATGGCAAATATGATAGACAACAGAAGCAGTGGAAGAGAAGAAACAGGATGGGAATCTACTATAGGGTTTCTGAAAGGCTCCACACAACAGGGGATCATAGCAAATGCTGAGACTCACAGCCAAACTTTGGCAGGGCACAAGGAGTCTTCTGGAAGAAGAGGGGGGTGGGGATAGGACATGTAAGAAACAGGAGCCCCACAAGGAGAACAACAAAGCTAAAAATTCTGAGCTCAGTGGGTGCTGCAGAAACTGATGCACCAATCTAGGACTATGCAGGAAAAGGACTTACACCATGGGTCAGATGTAACCATTTCGCAGCTCAGTCTCCATGAGGGTACCTGAGTAAGGGGAGCAGGGGCTGCCTCTGCCATGCACTCAGTTGCTTGCTCTTTGATCACTTATCCCTGGCAATGTGGACTTATGAGGTCACAGAGGAAGAGGCTCTAGGCAGTCCTGAAGAGAATTGATAGCTTTGGGCAGATGACAAAAAGAACTCCCCCTTTCAGTGAACTAGGGGAAGGCGATGGGTGGAAGACAGAGAGAGGATGGGACTGCGGGAAGCTGAGGGAGGGCGCTTCAATGGGAATATATAATGAATAAATTTTTTAAAAAATTAAAATTAAACAAAGGCTTTAATCCAAGGAGTATGTAAAATGATGAGGAGGAAGTCTTTAAAATTATATGTAATTCATCCATTTTCTAAATCCCAGATGATGAAACTGGACTTGTCAGGCTGGTGAAGATTTGTTCCTAATTGGAGTCAACATGAATTTTACTGATTAAGTCAAGCCATATGCTGTCATTGATGCTACCGCTTCTATGTAGCCTCTTCCTAGTAATTGAATTAAAATCACTATTGTGACATGAGTTACTGGATAGAAGATTAAGAGATACAGCTCCTCCCATACCCTTAGGCTGTGTTCTTTGCATCTAAAGTTATAGCTAGAGCCTAGAAAGATTGAACTCTAGAAGCGATTTATGGGTGGAAGCCACTTAAAATCTGCCTCTGAGAATTCTAGGGAAAAAAAAAGAGAGACCCATTTGGTTCTTTTACCCAAACTTTTGGTGTGTGAGCTAAGTTTTGTGCAGAGCTCCTTTAGCCTCCACTTGGGTGAGCTGAGGCTTAGAGAAGGTGGGTATGGGATGCAGGCTTCCTGAAGTGGAGGGTGATGGGTTTCCTCTTTTGAGAATTCTCTCTATAGACCAGTTTTTCATTTGGACTGGGTTAATTGTTTACTTAATGTCCAGTTTTTATATTTCCTTATATATTTTAGATATTAACCCTTTATTAAATGTGTAGTTGGAAAAAATAATCTTTCTGTACATTGCCACATTGTCCAAACACGCTGTCCTTTACCAAACAGAAGTTTTTCTGTCTTCAAGGTCCCATTTATTCACTGTCGTTTTTATTGCCTGCCCTATCAGTGTTCTGCTCAGAAATTCCATTCCTGTGCCTATGAGGCCAAAGCTATTTCCCACTTTCTCTTGATCATTTTCAGTGTATCTGGTTGAGGTCTTTGATACATTTGGAGTTGAGGATTTTATAGGGTGATAAATATGAATCTATTTTCACGCTTATACAGGCAACCATAGTTTGACCAGCACCATTAGTTGAAGATGCTGTCTTTTCCCCAGGCTATATTTCTAGTTTCTTTATAAAAAAAAAACAGCTGTCTATACATATGTGATATATGCCTGGGTCCTCAGTTTGATTCCATTGATCAACATGAATATTTTTTCACCAATACTGTGCAGTTTTATTTTCTTTTTTAATATATATCAGTAGTTTTCATAAATACACATTTTTATATGCCAAGTCCATTTAAATACTGCAATAACTAAGTCATGAATTTAAGGGAGAATTGACTGGAAGTTTGGGAGAGCACAGTCCTTTAATTCCAGCAGTCAGGAGGGAGAGGCAGGTGAATCTCTGAGTTCAAGGCCAGTCTGGTCTACAGAGAGAGTTCCAGGGCAGCCAGGACTCCACAGAGAAACTATGTCTCAAAAGAAAAAGAAAAAAATGTTTTTCTCTGTATAGTAATCTGCTCTGTCATCTGTGGTTTCTTAGAGTTTGTAAAACACTTGTTCAGGCCCTTCTGGCATTCAGAGTCTCTATCGTGAAGTCAGTTATTATTTATTTGGTCTAGCTTTTTATATGTTACTTGATCTTTCTTTTTCTCTTGCAGCTTTTGATATTATTTGCCATGTATATTTAGTGTTTTGAGTATAACTTGTCATTGAGAATTTCTTTTCTGATCCAGTCTATTGTTGTTCTGTATGTTTCCTATAGCTGATTCTTGTATACAAGTACATGTACTTGTACTTGATAGGCACCTCCTTCTTAAGTTAGGCAAATTTTCCTGTGTGAGTTTGTTAAAAATATTTTTATGTACAATATGCACTTATGAGTGAGTGTATACCCTGTGTGTCTTTCTGCGCCTGGGATACCTAAGTCAGAATGACCTTTTCCAGTTCCCACCATTTACCTGCAAATTTCATGATTTCCTTCTTTTTTATTGCTGAGTAATATTCCATTGTGTAGATGTACTACAATTTCTGTATCCATTCTTCAACTTAGGTGCATCTGGGATGTTTCCAGTTTCTGTCTATTACAAATAAAGCTGCTACAAACATGGTTGAGCAGATGTCCTTGTTGAATACTTGAGTGTCTTTTGGATATATGCCTAGGAGTGGTATAGTGGATCTTGAGGAAGCACTATTCCTAATTGTCTGAATTCCATATGGAAAAACAAGAAACCCAGAATTGCTAAAACAATCCTCTACAATAAAAGATCTTCTGGAGGTATCTCCATCCGTGGTCTCAAGCTGTACTATAGAGCAACAGTAATCAAAACTGCATGGTACTGGAATAGAAACAGAATGGTGGTTCAGTGGAATCAGAGAGAAGATCCAGAAATAAACCTCACACTATGCACACCTGGTTTTTGACAAAGATGTCTAAATCATGGAAAAAAGATAGCATCTTCTACAACTGGTGCTGGTCTAACTGGATGTCTACATGTAGAAAAATGCAAATAGATCCATACTTATCACCCTGCACAAAACTAAAGTCCAAGTGGATTAAAGACCTCAACATAAAACCAGACACACTAAATCGGTTAGAAGAAAAAGTGGGGAAGAACCTTGAACTCATTGGCATAGAGACTACTTTCTGAACAGAACACCAACAGCACAGGGACCTCTTGAAACTGAAAAGGTTCTGTAAAGAAATGGACACTGTCATCAAAACAAAATGACTGCCTACAGATTGGGAAGGGATCTTCACCAACCCTATATCTGACAGAGGGCTAATATCCAGTATATGTACAGAACTTGAGAAGTTAAACAGCAACAAGTCAAGTAGTCCAATTAAAAAATGGGGTACAGAGCTAAACAGAGAATTCTCAATAGAGGAATATTGAATGGCAGAGAAACCCTTAAAGAAATGTTCACCGTCCTTAGTCATCAGGGAAGTGCAAATCAAAATGATCCTGAGATTTCACCTTACACCCTTCAGAATGTCTAAGATGAATAACTCAAGTGACAACACATGTTGGAGAGGATGTGGAGAAAGGGGAACCCTCCTCCACTGCTGGTCGGAATGTAATCTTATATTGACTTTGGAAGTCAATCTGGTGCTGTCTCAGACAATTAGGAATAGCGCTTCCTCAAGATCCAACTATACCACTCCTAGGCATGTATCGAAAAGTTGCTCAAGTATGCAACAAGGAATGGTGAGAACTAGAAAAGATCATCCTGAGAAAGGTAGCTCAGAAGCAGAAAGACACTCAGGGTATATACTCACTCATAAGTATATATTAGACATATAATATAGGATAAACAAACTAAAATCTGTACACCTAAGTAAGCTAATCAGGAAGGAGGACTCTGGCTAAGATGCTCAATTGCCATTCAGAAAGGCAAAGAATATGGACATTGGAGTAGGGAGAAAACAGGGAACAGGACAGGAGCCTACCACAGAGGGCCTCTGGAAGGCTCTGCCCCTCAGGGTATCAAGGCAGATGCTGAGACTCATAGCCAACTTGGGCAGAGTACAGGGAATATTATGAAAGAAATTGAAGATAATAAGATCTGGAGAGGACAGGAGCTCCACAAAGACAGCGACTTATACAAAAAGTCCGAGCCAAGAGGTCTTTTCTGAAACTGATACTCCAGCTAAGGACCACTCAAGGAGATGGCCTGGAACCCTTGCACAGAGGTAGCCCATGTCAGTTCAGTGTCCAAGTGGTCTCCATAGTAATGGGGACAGGGACTGTCTCTGACATGAACTGATTAGCCTGCTCTTTGATCACCTCCTCCCATTGGGAGGAGCAGCCTTACCAGGCCACAGAAGAAGACAATGCAGCCACTCCTGATGAGACTTGATATACTAGAATCAGAGGGAAATGGAGGAGGACCTCCCTTATCAGTGGACTGGGAGAGGGACAGGGGTAGGAAATAGGGCAGGTGGGATTGGGAGAGGAGTAGGTAGGGAGGTACAGGGGCGGATATAAAGTGAATAAGCTGTAATTAATAAAAATAATGTTTAAAAATGGAGAAAAAAGTATTTTCTATGCCTTTGAGCATTTAACCTGGGTTTCTTCTCCTTCCTCTATTCCTAATATTATTAAATTTGCTCTTTTCATAGCTGGGCAGTGGTGTCACAGGCCTTTAATCCAAGCACTCAGGAAGCAGAGGCAGGCAGATCTCTGTGAGTTCAAGGTCAATCTGATCTACAGAGCAAGTTTCAGGACAGCCAGCACAACACAGAGAAACTTTGTCTCAAATTAAAAAAAATTAGCAAAAAAAAAAAAAATTTATTCAGTGTCTCAGGTTTTAGTTGTTGTTGCTGTTTGGATGTTTGTTTTGGGGGCTAAGGATTACCTTTTTTTTTCCTATACTTTCTTCAATGCCTGAAATTCTCTCTTCTATCTCTTATATTCTGTTCATGAGTTTTGCTTCTGAAACTGTTAGTGTTGATAAATTTTTCATTTTCATTTTTCCCTCTGTTTGAGTCATCTTTATTGATTCTATTTCCACTTTCAGATCTTGAACTGTTTTATTCATTTCCTTTCACTGTTTGTCTGTATTTTCATTGATTTCTCTAACACATTTATTAATTCTTTTTTAAGGGCCTCTACAATATTCATAAGTCTATTTTAAGATCTTTGTCCTGGGCTTCAGGTATGATGCAATTTTCAGGGGGCTCTTGGTGTAAATTGAATGAATTTAAAAAAAAGAGAAAGA
Organism: Meriones unguiculatus; assembly: GCF_030254825.1. NCBI lineage: Eukaryota > Metazoa > Chordata > Mammalia > Rodentia > Muridae > Meriones > Meriones unguiculatus. The sequence goes on along the minus strand of NC_083354.1, from coordinate 89,067 downwards.
GAGAGAGAATTGGCACTTTATGACAGTCTAAGGCTTTGTGATTATTGTCACCCTATAGTGTTTCCTTAATATTCTTTACAGTTCTTCTCTCTGATAGAGAATTTGGCCTAATGACTGGTTGACAGTCTGGGTGGTATCTCTTAATATGGAATGTAGTCTGGTGCTGGTCAATGATGGTGGATGAACATTTACAGAAGCATTATCCTAGCAATGTGTAAGAAGCCTGGTTGTGGTTTGGCTTTTTTTTTTTTTTTTTTTTTTTAGTTATCTTGGTGGCAGTCCTCCCTCCCTGCTTTATGTGATTTAATGCCCCTGTACTAGTTAATTCTGTGTGTCAACTTGACATAAGCTAGAGTCATGAGAGTGAAAGAAGGCTTAGTTGAGAAAAGGCCTCCATGAGATCCAGCTGTAAGGCAGTTACTCAATTAGTGATCAGTGGTGGAGGGCCCAGCCCATTGTGAGTGGTGTTGTTCCTGGACTGGTGGTCCTAGGTTTTATTTGGCTGGAAGGATCTATTTGGTGTCTTCTACATGCAGCCATCAAGTTTAAACAGCACCATTTGTTGAAGATGTCTTTTTTTCTTTTTAGTTTGTATTTTTGGCTTTTTCAAATAAAAAAATCAGTTATCAGTAGTGTGAATTTTAAATTTGATTATCTTGATCAATATGTCTCCTTTAACGCAAAGGCCATGCTTTTTTTTTTTTTTTTTTTTGTTACTGTGGCTCTGTAGTACAATTTGTGTCTTAAAATCAAGCTGTGGAGAGGTGTGGGATGCAGCTACGACAAAGCCAGCCTGAGAGACAGTCCCAATGCTCCAGGTAACTTGGAAACCTCCAGCACCTGGACACAAATGGCCTCTTGCTAAAGCAACACACCTGTGGCCAAGCTTGAGCAGCTGAGTTGGATCACTCGGACTCACTGTGGTGTGGAGAGCTGCTTGTTAAGCTGCTTTGTTATGTTTTCACCTGGAGAAGTAGATTTTGAAAAAAGGTTAGGCAGTTCCACACCTTTTTCTTTTTGTATTGATGTGACTTGCTTGCTTTGCCTATAAATAATGAACCCTGAAATAAACCACACTGCTTCAGTCAGACTGACAGCCCTCTCAAGCAGATCCGTATGAGGTGTGATTTGTCTTCACTCCCCACTCAGGTACTGTTTGACTCTGCAAGCAAGCTCCAGCAGATTGGTGCCTGAACAGGGACCTGGGATACAGAGAATCAGAGAAGGACACCGCAGTGTTGACAAGCTGGATCATAAAGATGTGCAGTGAGAAAAATTGAGAGTAAAAATGGGACAAGGCAGTAGTGTCATGTTTTTTTTGCATGGTCTTTAATTAGAGACAGACTGTTTCTGTGGTTTGAGACAAAGACAGTGAAACTTTCAGGGTCAAAGAAAAAGAGGAAAGACAAACAGGAGGCTTCGAGACAAAATAAGATTAAACCATCGGCTCCTCCTGAAGAGTTTTGTCTCTTCTGATGACGATAATTCTTTGTTAGAAGAAGACTCCGAGGATGACTTAGATCCTGATGAGGTTGCAGAGCTGGAGGATTCTGAGAGTTATCCTCCAATTCAGGCTATGAGTGTTAACAAACTTGAGCTTGGCAAAAGGAAATTAAGAAATTGGAATGGGGCCTGGAGGAAATAAACAAAAATTGGAGAAGTAACAATTAGGAAAAATGAGGCTCAATCCCCCACTTCAACTCCCTCATTGATTACAGGCTTGGATCCTCCTCCTGGGATGGTTTCAGTTGCTATAACTCAAAACAAGAGTGGGCCTCTTCCTTTGTCCACTGTGTAAGCAACTGTATCCCCTTTACAAGCTTTACAACAAGCTATGCAGAAAGGAGAAGCTATAACTGAGTTTTATGGCTTTCCAGGTATAGAACAACCTGACAGACAGGGTAATAGGGTGAGAGTCCATGCTCCTATTTCTTTTAAACAATTAAAAGAATTAAAAGCTGCATGCTCTCAATATGTTCCTATAGCATCTTTCACTCAAGCTCTGTTAGAATCCTTGTCTACTGAGGCCTTCTGCCCAGGAGACTGGAAGCAATTAGCAAGGTCCTGTTTATCAGGAGGAGATTATTTATTATGGAACTCCGATTTTGCAGAGCACTGTCAAGTTACAGCTGAACTCAACTGAGCTCAAGGAGTTCCTATAACTTATGACATGCTTGCTGGGAAGGAACCTATAGGGAAACAGGACAACAACTGGATTTGATGTGGCAGTTTATGCTCATGTGAATGCTACTGCCCGAAAGGCCTAGAATAAACTTCTTCAGGTAGATAGTTGGAGGATTTGTCTAAAATCTGTCAGGGACCTGATTTTGTGGCAAGATTAATGCAAGCACGGAGCATACTTATAGGTGATAAAAATTCTGGATTATAATTAGTAAAACATTTGGCTTGTGAGAATGCTAAAAGTGCCTGCCAAGCAGCTTTGAGACCCTTTAGGAAGAAAGGAGATATTTTTTATCGGATTAGGTTATATTCTGTGTTGTACTCAAGGAGTAGCTATGGCTGCCACCCTACAAGGAAAGACTATTAAAGAGGCATTACTTCAGCAAAAGAAAGGCCCAAAAGAATGGAGTACCTGAAAATTGTTATGGCTGTGGGCAACTGAAAGAAAAAAATGTCCCAATAATGCTAGTAAGAAAGAAGGAAATCAAAAGAAACCTGGTCTATGCTCAAGATATAAAAGAAGAAAGCATTGGGCTACTGAATGTTGGTCTAAAAGAGATACTGTAGTAAAACCTTTAATGCAGGGAAATGGGAGGAGGGGCCAGCCCTGCACCCCCAAAAATATTATGGGATGCTACAGAACTTGGTCCCTCAGCAAGAGAATCCATTCAGGATCTCCATAGAGCAACCACAGGTAGTGCAGGATTGGACCTCAGTTCCTCCACCTACACAGTATTAACTCCTGAAATGGGAATGCAGGCCTTACCTATAGGAGTTTATGGTTCATTACCTAAGGGGACTGTAGGATTATTACTAGGAAAAAGTAGTACTCCTCTGCAGGGAATTTTAGTACCTCCTGGGGTAATTGATACTTTGAAGGGAAGATCCAAATTATGATACCCTCTCCAAATGGAATTTCTGTAATAAAGCAAGGTCAAAGGTTAGCTCAATTAATATTGTTCCTCCAAGTTCAGACAAAAAATGCAAGTAAGAAGGATAGGAGAGGAGATGCAGGTTTTGGATCCTCTGATACCTATTGGATACAAGCCATTGGCCCCAATCAACCTGAACTAGTGTTATAAATTAATGGAAGAAAATTTATAGGGTTATTGGATACAGGAGATTACGTCTCTGTCTTAACTGCTGATAAGTGACCTAGGCATTGCCCTAAACAATTCTCTATAACACAATTATGAGGACTTGGACAAAGCCAATGTCCTGAACAAAGTAGTGATGAATTAAATTGGAAGGATGAGGAAGGACACAAGGGAACTTTTTTTTTGAAAGTATTTTTCTTTTATTCTGTGAGATGCCTTTTTCACTTTCTTAATAATTGCTTTTGAAATAGATTTTGGTCTTAATGGAATTTCATTCAGTTTCTTTCATTTTTCTGTTCTTATGTCTTTTTTTAAATTTTTTATTTAACTTTTATTAATTACACTTTATTCACTTTGTATCCCCCCATAAGCCCCTCCCTCCTCCCCTCCCAATCCCATCCTCCCCCTCCCTTCTTCATAAATGCCCCTCCCCAAGTCCACTGATAGGGCAGGTCCTCCTCTCCTTCTTTTTGATCTTAGTCTATCAGTTCTCATCAGAAGTGGCTGAATTGTCATCTTCTGTGGCCAGTTAAGGCTGCTCTCCCCTCAGGGGGAGGTGATCGAAGAGCAGGCCAATCAGATTATGTCAGAGGCAGTCCCTCTTCCCATTACAATGGAACCCACTTGGACACTCAACTGCCATGGGCTACATCTGTGCAGGGGTTCTAGGTTATCTCCATGAATAGTCCTTGGTTAGAGTATGAGTCTCTGGGAAGTTCTCTGTGTTCAAATTTTCTTGTTCTGTTGCTCTCCTTGTGGAGTTCCTGTCCTCTCCAGCTCTTACTATTTCCCACTTCTTACATAAGATTCCATTCACTCTGCCCAACAATTGGCCATCAGGCTCAGCATCTGCTTTGATAGTCTGCAGGGCAGAGGCTTTCAGAGGCCCTCTGTGGCAGGTTCCTAGGTTGTTTCCTGTTTTCTTCTTCTGGCTTTCAGAAGCCCTCTGTAGAAGGTTTCTATGTTGTTTCCTTTTTTCTTCTTCTTTTGGTGTCCATCCTCTTTGCCTTTTGGGATGGGGATTGAGCATTTTAGTCAGGGTCCTCTCGCTTAGTTTCTTTAGATGTACAGATTTTAGTAGGTTTATACTATGTTGTATGTCTATATGAGTGAGTATATACATGTGTGTGTGTTTGCTTCTGGGACAACTCACTCAGGATGATCCTTTCCAGGTCCCACCATTTACCTGAAAATTTCATGATTGCCTTATTTTTCATTGCTGAGTAATACTCCATTGTATACATGTACCACAATTTCTGCATCCATTCTTCAGTTGAGAGGCATTTGGGCTGTTTCCAGCTTATGGCTATTACAAATAAAGCTGCTACAAAAATGGTTGAGCAAATGTCCTTATTGTGTACTTGAGCCTCTTTTGGATATATGCCTAGGAGTGGTATGGCTGGATCTTGAGGAAGCACTATTCCTAGTTGTCTGAGAAAGCACCAGATTGATTTCCAGAGTGGTTGTACAATTTTGCATTCCCACCAGCAGTGGAGAAGGGTTCCCCTTTCTCCACAACCTCTCCAGCATGTGTTGTCACTTGAGTTTTTCATATTGGCCATTCTGATGGGTGTAAGGTGAAATCTCAGGGTTGTTTTGATTTGCATTTTCCTAATGGCTAATGACATTGAGCATTTCTTTAAGTGTTTCTCTGCCATTCGATATTCCTCTACAGAGAGTTCTCTGTTCAGCTCTGTTCCCCATTTTTAAGGGGATTACTTGGTTTGCTGCTTTTCAGCTTCTTTAGTTCTTTATATATACTGGATATGAGTCCTCTGTCAGAAAAAGGGTTGGTGAAGATTCTTTTCTAATGTGTAGGCAGTCACTCTGTTTTGGTGACGGTGTCCTTTGATCCACCAGTCTGTTTCTATGCCAGTACCATACAGTTTTTAAAACTGTTGCTCCATAGTACAACTTAAGATCAGAAATGGAGATACATACCTCCAGAAGATCTTTTATTGTAGACGATTGTTTTAGCAATTCTGGGTTTCTTGTTGTTCCATATGAAGGTGAGAATTTTTCTTTCCAGGTCTGTAAAGAATTGTGTTGGTAGTTTGATGGGAACTGCACTGAATCTGTAGATTGCTTTTGGTAAGATGGCCATTTTTACTATATTAATCCTGCCAAGCCATGAGCATGGGAGATCTTTCCATCTTCTGATACCTTCTTCTAATTCTTTCTTCAGAGACTGGAAATTTTTTTCATACAGGTCTTTGACTTGCTTGGTTAGGGTTACTCAAGTATTATATTATAGCTGTTAAGTTAGCTGAGGTGGAACAATGGAAGAATTTTGTATGACATTAATGATTAGAAATAAATGAAATATACATACTTACATATATATATATATATCTATATATGACAGTGATCTGAGAACAGGCATTTATTCTCTGTTTTTTTTGTTTGTTTGTTTTTGTTTCTTTGAGGGTTTTTTTGTTCTTGTTGTTTTGTTTTTGCTTTGGATTTGTTGAACTATGACCCTTTCACATATATCTGCCTCTGTATGTGGCTTTACTATGTTTATGGTCTGTAAGCTTAATCTTTTTTGTGGATGCTCTCGTCCCCATCCTCATCCATGTTGAAATGCTCGCCCCCAGCCTTGTGAAGATCTAGCACATCTGCCATCTTTCTTCTCTCAAAGCTCTCCTCTGTGCCACTAGGCAGGGATCTATCTTTACACTCCTACTAGGTAACTACTAATGTAGTTACTGATCAGATGCTTAATCAAGGATATATACCAAATTCAGGATTAAGGAAATTTGGACAAGGCATAATTCAGCCATTAATATCTACCCCAAGAAATTTTAAAAGGGGTTGGGTCATTTTTAGGGGATGTCACTGAATGACCTGTATCCAATGCAGACCCAATTACATGGAAAGCAGATATTCCTGTGTGGGTGAATCAATGGCCTCTTTCCCTTGAGAAAATTAAAGCTGTCGAGCATTTAATACAAGAACAGCTTGATAGTGGCCATCAAACTCACCCTATTTTTGTCATAAAAAAGAAAGCAGGAAAATGGAGACTTTTACAAGATCTCAGAAAAATAAATGAGACCATGAAGTTAATGGGGGCCTTAAAACCTGGACTACCCATCCCTTCTGCTATACCCAAAGATACTTTTAAGATTATACTAGATTTAAAAGATTGTTTTTATACTAGTCCTCTTACTCCTCAAGATTGTAAAACATTTGCTTTTAGCGTGTCTTCAGTAAATTTTAAAGAATCTATGAAGACATATCATTGGCTTGTATTACCTCAAGGTATAGCAAACAGTCCAACCTTATGTCAAAAATCTATGGCTCAAGCTGTTTTTAAAACTAGACAAGCATATTCTTCTGTATATATTATTCATTATATGGATGATGTTTTATTGGCTCTCAAGAATGAAGAGATTTGATTAAGTGCTTTTTCACATTTACAACAAGCTTTGAAGGATCAAGGTTTAGTAGTTGCACCAGGATAATATACAGTAATATCAAAAATTGAACACAGCATTGAAAATTTGCATCATTTAACCAGAACCTATTCTTATGAATAAAATGGTTTAATTAGTTCTCTCTACTTTATTACATATAGATTTCCATTCTAGTAAACCAATCTATAGCAAAAAAAAATAGCCACTTCTTACAACATGGCAGCCTACTATCAAACATCCCTGAGATTCTCCTACCATTTACAATAGAAAAAAATATTCCTCCCAGATTGGCACCCAACATGGGGCTTGAGATACAGGGAATCCGTGTTAAGGACACCACTGTTCGGCTGGTGAGCTCGCATTAAGTAGAAGGGGTGCGGTGAGTAAATCCCAGAATAAAAATGGGACAAGGCATTAGCCTAGTGTTTTCTTTATGGAACTTAATTAATTAAAGGTAGTCTGTATAAGCAGCAGGAAACTGAGAAAGTTAAACTTTCAGGCTCAGAGAGAAGGAGGTTAGAAAGCTGGCAGGCTTCAAGAAAAAAATGTTATTATACCATCAGCCTCTCCAGAGGAGTTGTATTGCCCTTCTGATGACAATATTTTCTTGCCAGAAGGAGACTTTGAGGAAGACTTGCAACCTAATGAGGTTGCAGAGCTGGAGGAAGAACCAGATCAGCACTATTCTGAGAGATACCCTCCAATTCAGGCTATGCATGTTAAAAAGCGTAAGCCTTGGCAAAAAGAAATTAAAAGACTGGAGTATGGTTTGGAGGAAATAAACAGAAAAATTGGAGCATTAACTACTTGGGAAAATGAAGCTCAATCTCCCACTCCAACTCCATCATTGGTGGAAGGCTTAGGCCCTCCTTCTGGGAATGCTACAGTTTCAATGGCCCAGAAGGCAAGGGGACCTTTCCCTTTGTCCACTGTACGAACATCTGTATCTGCTTTACAAGCTTCTTTACAAGAAGCCAGGCAGAATGGAAAAGACGTATCTGAGTTTTATAGTTTTACAGTTTTGGAGCAACCTGATGGACACGGTAATATGGTGAGAGTCCATGCTCCTATACCTTTTAAACAGATAAGAGAATTAAAATCTGCATGCTCCCAATATGGACCTACAGCACCTTTCACCCCAGCTCTGCTGGAATCTATGTCTACTGAGGCTCTCTGCCCAGGGCACTGGAAACAGTTAGCAAGAGCATGCTTATCAGGAGGAGATAATTTATTATGGAAGTCAGATTTTGCAGAGCATTGTCAAGCTACAGCTGAACTTAATCGAGCTCAGCAAATTCCTATAACTTATGACATGCTTGCTGGAGAAGGAATCTACAGGGAAATAGGACAGCAATTGGATTTTGATGTGGCCGTTTATGTTCAGGTCAATACTGCTGCCCGGAGGGCCTGGAATAAGCTCCCACAAGCAGGTAGACAGGTGGAGGATTTGTCTAAAATCTGTCAGGGACCTGATGAGTTATTTTAAGATTTTGTGGCAAGATTAATGCAAGCAAAAAACAGACTTGTAAGTGATGAAAAGTCTAGATTGTTATTAGTAAAACAATTGGCTTATGAGAATGCTAACAGTGCTTGCCAAGCAGCCTTGAGACCTGTTAGAAAGAAAGAAAAAAATGGGAAAAAGGCCAAGGATTGGGGTACTAAGTTACAGACAATAGTACTCATCCAAATAATTAGGTTAATAACAGCTAAAATTCAAAGCTCTCTGGCTGTAAAGTATTTGTCAGTTCTTTCTGGTAAGGGTCCGCCAATTTATTGAAACTTCAACTAAAATAATCAACTGGGCTTTGTTTGTTACAGCGTAAATTGGCTAAGACCGCATTTAAAATTAACAACAGGAGAACTAAAACCACTTTTTGACATTTTAAAAGGAGAGGCTAATCCTTTGTCAAAAAGGGAACTTACCAAAAAAGCTCGTGATGCTTTGCAAAAGATAAAATTAGCTATTGAAAAGCAGCATGTTCAATATATTGATTATTCAAAAGAATGGGCGCATATATTTTGGCTACTGTTCATACTCCAACTGCTGTATTGTGGCAAGAAGGACCATTATTATGGTTGCACCTGCCTGTGTCTCCTGTTCGAGTTCTGACACCATATTATGAAGCAGTGGCTAGTTTAGGTCAAATGGCTCACTCAGAATCTCATAAATATTTTGGTAGAGAGCCCTCCTTAATTGGAGTCCCTTTTACCAAACAGCAAGTAGATTGGTTATTTCAAAATGTAGATTGTTGGGCGATAGCTTTTGCTCATTATTTAGGACATATTGATAATCATTATCCAAAACATAAATTACTTCAATTTGCCAATGAGCATGCTTTTGTATTTCCTAAAATAATTAAACAAAAGCCATTACCTCAAGGTCCAACAGTATTCACTGATGGATCTTCAAATGGAAAAGCTGTTTATGTACTAGAGAGACAAACTTTTATTTTGCGAACATTGCCAGCCTCAGCTCAAGTTGTCGAATTACGAGCTGTTGCTGCAGTCTTTAAAAATTTGGCTTCTACCTCTTTCAACTTGTATACTGATAGCCACTATATAGCTAAAGGTTTACAAGTCCTAGAGACTGTAACATATGTTAATATAGCTAATAAACAAATACAAGATCTATTTAGAGAGATTCAACAAAGTATTTGGAGCGGTGTACAGCCTTGTTACATAGGGCATATTAGAGCTCATTCAGGGCTTCCTGGACCTTTAACTTTAGGAAATGATTTAGCAGATCTAGCCACATGTTTGGTTGGATTAACTCAACAAGAATTGGCTCAAAATTCTCATGCATTACATCATCAAAATAGCAAGAGCTTAAGAAAACAATTTAATATTACCAGAGAAGCCGCTAGACAAATTGTAAGATTATGTTCCTCTTGCCCTGAACATTTTAATGTACCTCATTATGGTGTCAACCCTAGAGATTTGACTCCCAATCATTTGTGGCAAATGGATGTAACTCATGTCTCAGAATTTGGGAAACTAAAATATGTTCATGTAACAATTGACACTTTTTCCGGATTTATCATGGCAACTCCCTTAACAGGGGAAGCCACCAAACATGTTATAAGTCATTGCTTAAAGTGTTTTGCTGCAATTGGTATTCCTTCCATTATAAAAACTGACAATGGCTCGGGAGATACGAGTCTAGCTTTTCAACGTTTTTGTGTACAAATTAATATAAATCATAAATCGGGAATTCCTTATAACCCCCAGGGCCAGGGAATTGTGGAACGAGCCCATGGATCTCTTAAAAACCAATTGCAAAAAGTAAAAAGTGGGGAGCTATATCCCCAAACACCACAGAATTGTATTAATCATGCTCTCTTTATTTTAAATTTTTTGAATGTGGATACACAAGGCCGTTCTGCGGCTGATCAATTGTGGCATCCTAATACCAAAGATAATTTTGCCCAAGTAAAATGGAAAGATCCAATTACTGGAGTATGGCAGGGCCCCGACCCTGTATTAATATGGGGAAGAGGGCATGTTTGTGTTTTTCCACAGGACGCAGAGGGAGCCAGGTGGATCCCAGAGAGGCTGGTACGGTTTGCAGTTGTTCCCCAGAGAGATGTTCCCGCTGCTGACAACCGTAAACTCTGCCCTGACCTAGACTGAAAAGCTGCGTTATACCTGAGCTCCTGACACCGCTTTTGCTTCATTCTGCTCCTGGGAGAAGACATCATGAAGAAAAACCTCTTATATAATAAACTGGACTTGACTGTTTTGATACAAACCTCAACAAAATCAAGAGAGAACTAACTGTGAAACTTTAATCTGGCTCTGGTTTTCAGCAGAGCAAAACAGACTTGCTTCAGGAACTCTTGGGGGGGGCCTGTAACTGCCTATGTAAATTCTCCTTTTGTTTTGCTGTTTGGAGATCTTAAGCTTTCAAATAGTTCTGTTTGTTTGACAGCCTTTTACTATGGTTCCTCTAAATGTTTCTCAGACTTGGTAATTTACACAGGGAGTCACCTGCTAGTCACTTTTGGAGTATTACTTTGGACTTGGCTTGTGATAGGAGACGTGCTCCTATCAGTGACAACTAAAATCAGCCTGAAGGCCTTTTGGTGTGTCAAAGCTGAGCTGATCTGCACAAGATCATATCACAGTGTCCACCCTAGCAAAGGTTGGTAGTCAAAGAAGGGTAAGTTTTCTCTGGGGTGTATGAAAATTCATGTACAAATATTGACCCAAAAATGGGGACATGAATAAAAAATATATACCTTTCGAGAGAAACAACCTAAGACAGGCACAATCTTCTGCTCCATAACTATTAAGTTATGGCTAATTTTAATAATATAAAAAAGGGGGACATGTTGGGAGCCGTGACTCAGTGGCCTGCTTTGATATTTTAATCTCCTCGGAGAGATGGCTTTTTGGAGGCCTTTACTAATGGCAGAGGAGAACTTGCAAGTCCATCTCCTTTTGTTTTTGACAGCAGGTGGGATAGCTTGTGAGGATCACACCTTTTCCTCAAGCTCCTTGTGCAAATTAACCATTGTTCTGAGATGTTTCTACTCTGGCTTAGAAACTCTACAATAAAAAGACAGGCTGACAGTTACTGCAGAAGAAGGCTAAAGATGATGCTCCAAGCATCCTGTCTCAACTCTTGTGTAAACAGGACACAGTAAAGCAACTAGATACAATGTTGTGCAATGGGAGGAGCCAGAGGACAGGAATGAGGAGAGGAGCTAGGTAAGAAGGCTGGAGGTAGAGGAGGCAGGCAGAGTCTTGAGACTGGCTGCTGGCACTGCTTGCTGCAGCAGTCTGCCTTTTGCTATGGCTGTCAAGTCTGGACCTTTAAAAAGTTTCCTGTGTGCTGTGTGTTTATTTTATTAATTTTAATCCTTACTCCCAACTCAAGAACCATTCGACTCTGCCCAGCTGGCCCCGGCATTTAAGCAAAGGTGTGGCCAAGTGTTAAGATAGATCCTGGGACCTGGAATGATCTGGATTTAGGTGGGTCTTTCTGCTTTCAATTATTCAATCAAGAAAAATCTCTCAGGAAAAGTATCCCAGGCTTTTGGGTTTTAGCTAATTGCAGATATACTCAAGTTGATAACCTTGAATAGATATCCCAAGTGCTGAAAGCTTTGTTTTGGGTCATCTGGTAGGGAGTTCATCCCTGGGAAAGGCTAATTTCTTTTTCTAATAGTGCAACCCTTCCAAAAATTTTCTCTTCCACATCAACATATTCATTATTTTGATCTTGTTTATAGAGCTGTTTCTAGAAGAGACTTTTTCACGTCATACTTACTGGTATTCTGGCTCCTACAATCTTTTTGTCCCTCTTCGGCAATGACCCAGAGCCACTAATGCAAGGGCTATGCTATGTATCTGTTGTGGTTGGGATCACCATGATCTGTTGACTTTTTGCCTTGTAATGAGTTGTGGTTTGTTTTTTTTTTCCTTTTTATTATTATTATTATTATTATTATTATTATTAATTACTATTCATTTTGTAAACCCCCATAAACCCCTCCCTCCTCCCCTCCCAACCCTACCCTTCCTCCCCTTTCTGCATGCATGCCCCTCCCCAAGTCCACTGATAGGGGATGTCTTCCTCTCCTTCTTTCTGAACTTAGACTAGCAGTTCTCATCAGAAGGGGCTGCATTGTCATCTTCTGTGGCCTGGTAAGGCTGCTCCCCCCTGGGAGGTGATCAATGAGCAGGTCAATCAGATTATGTCAGAGGCAGTCCCTCTTCCCATTACTATGTAACCCACTTGAAAACTGAACTGCCATGGGCTACATCTGTGCAGGGGTTCTAGGTTATCCCCATGAATAGTCCTTAGTTGGAGTATGAGTCTCTGGGAAGTTCCCTGTGCTCAAATTTTCTTGTTCTGTTGCTCTCCTTGTGGAGTTCCTGTCCTCTCCAGCTCTTGCTATTTCCCACTTCTTACATAAAATTCCATTCACTCTGCCCAACAGTTGGCCATCAGGCTCAGTATCTGCTTTGATAGTCTGCAGGGCAGAGGCTTTCAGAGGCTCTCTGTGGCAGGTTCCTAGGTTGTTTCCTGTTTTCTTCTTCTGGCTTTCAGAGGCCCTCTGTAAACAAGTTCCTAGGTTGTTTCCAGTTTTCTTCTTCTTCTGATGTCCATCCTCTTTGTCTTTCAGGATGGGGATTGAGAAGTTCGTTAGGGTCCTCTCTTTTGCTTAGTTTGTTTAGATGTACAGATTTTAATGGTTTTATCCCATGTTGTATGTCTATATGAGTGAGTATATACAGTGCGTGTCTTTTTGCTTCTGGGACAACTCACTCAGGATGATCCTTTCCAGGTCCCACCATTTACCTGAAAATTTCCTGATTTCCTTATTTTTCATTGCTGAGTAATACTTCATTGTATAGATGTACCACAATTTCTGCATCCATTCTTCAGTTGAGGGGCATCTAGGCTGTTTCCAGCTTATGGCTATTACAAATAAAGCTGCTACAAATATGGTTGAGCAAATGTCCTTTTTGTGTACTTCAGCCACTTTTGGATATATGCCTAGGAGTGGTATGGCTGGATCTCTAGGAAAAGCTTCTGTAAAGCAAAGGACACTGTCATCAAAACAAAGCGACTGCCTACAGATTGGGAAAGAATCTTCACCAACCCTTTATCAGACAGAGGACTCATATCCAGTATATATAAAGAACTAAAGAAGCTGAAAAGCAGCAAACCAAGTAATCCACTTAAAAAGTGGGGACCAGAGCTAAACAGAGAACTCTCTGTAGAGGAATATTGAATGGCAGAGGAGCATTTAAAGAAGTGCTCAACCTCATTAGCCATTAGGGAAATGCAAATCAAAACAACCCTCTAATTTCACCTTACACCCATCAGAATAGCCAAGATCAAAAACTCAAGTGACAGCACATGCTGGAGAGGTTGTGGAGAAAGGGGAACCCTCCTCCACTGCTGGTGGGAATGAAAACTTGTACAACCACTCTGGAAATCAACCTGGCACTTTCTCAGACAATGAGTTGTGGTTTTAAGCGATGTTCTTGTTTGCTGTATAGAGAGGCTTCATTGATGAGGGGTGATAGCTTATGTAGCTTATAGTTATACATTCAATATATGTTGTCAGCCATGAATCTTTCTCAGACCCCAGGCCCACATTACACTTTAACAATTTAAACCAACACAGGAAACTGCAAGTATGGCTGCAAGGGTTTATGGGAAATTTACATGTCAAAGTCAATGCCAGAATTATTCTTTAGGCACACTGTTATTCTTTTACAGTAGTTGTTACTCATAGTTGTCTTGTCCACCTGGCAGAGCTATGCATTGCTTTAGAAGAAAATTGTCTCTCTACCACCAAAGACCATGTATGGCCTGGACCGAGGCCACCTACACATACGTGCATGATGGACAGCTTGGCCTTCATGTGGGTTCTCTAGTAAGGGAAGTGGCAGATGTCTCTGGCAGACTCTCTTATAAGCTTTGCATCACTAGCGTCTGGCTTGGCTGCCTTGCCAGGCCACCATGGTAGAGGGAACACTCATCAAGATAGGACTTGATGGGATGGGATGGATAGGTGGGAAGAGGGGGGCTTTCCTTTTTGGAGGGGGATGGGAGGAGGATATAGGGAAGAGGGAAGAAGGGTCTGGGACTGGGAGGAGAGAAGGGAGTGGCTACTTATGTATATTGAATAAATTTAAAAAAACAGAAAGAGAGAATTGGCACTTTATGACAACTTAAGGCTGCCTGGGAGCTGTTGACACAGGACAAATAGGACCCCCACAGCATCTTTTTGAAGGCAATACTCTATCTACTCTATTGAGGCAACTTGTTCTAATTGGAATGCTGAATGAGGGCAAGATGAAGCTGGATTACACCCTATGCCTGAAGACTGAGGATTTCTTGGACAGGTGGCTGCAGAACCAGATCTTTAGGCTGGACCTAGCTAAATCCATTCACCATGCCCATGTGCTAATCCGCCAGCATCAAAACAGAGTCCAAAAATGGTGGTGAATATTCTGTGCTTCCTTGTCCCTCTGGACTCCCAGAAGCACATGGACTTCTCCTCCTTTCTTGTCCAGGCCAATTGAAGAGGAAGAATGCAAGAAAGACCAGGGTGGTGCTGGAACTGGTGATGATGAGGAAGACCATTAAATCAATACCTTCCTGGACTTGAGGACTGCATGTAGGTTTCCAATTAACTAATAAAACAGAATTGATACTTGGGAAAAAAATCTTCCTGTAATATGCATTTGGGGTTGCTTTGTGAGAAGTGTTTTGCTCTAGGCAGTATCTTGCAAATGTACAAGCTTGTAAAAATTTAATGAAAATTTTCAACTCTGTGTTCAACAACTCTGTGTTCAATTTTTGTTGTTTTAATGTTCTTAAAAATTATTTTAGAGTGGAGGGTCTAATGTACAAAAAAACAAAGGAGGAAAGTGTGACCATCAGATTGTAGTCACAAACTCTTTGCTTCCCAGTGACAATGAGTGGAGGGAGGGCAAGATGGCGGTGCCAGGAAGACTCTCGTGCTGACCAGCAGCACAGCAGGATCTGCACAGTGACTAGCAGTCAGAACTCGGGGCCATAAAACAGAAGTGATTGTGTTTACCAGGTGAGAGGATACCCCATGATGGGGGATTCAATCAGCTTTAACTCACCCAGCTAAATGGCAGAAGAGATCCCGGTTCTGCAAGGCTCTTGGTCTCTAGCCCAGAGCCACATGCCAGTGTGCTCTGGTCACTGTCCCAGACTGAACTGTGGGCACCATAACATCAGAGACTGAGATTTCTAGTCGAGAGATAACCCCATGGTGCAGGAAATGATTGGGACCGACCTTAGGTCACCCAGACATCCCCTGGAAAAGACTTGGCCTCTGCGTTCCACAGGAGCCAGCCCAGAGCAAGAGCCAGGGACCCAGGAGCTGGCACAGAACCCTGCCTGTGCGCCTGATTTGCTGTGCCAGATAGAACTGTGGCCCTCAGGGCACCACAGATTGAGTTTCTCTGTTGGCCCACAGGGAGGGAAATGGCTGGTCTGATCTCAGAGCACTCAACTGATACCACCACCCTGAAACGGTCTCAGGAAAAGTTACCCAGTTTTGGCAGATGCCCAGGCACCCAATCCCCAGAAAGGCAGAAAGGTGGAGCCACTTAAGTCTGTGCTTGCAGGTTCTACTTGCCATCACAGACAGAAAGGCTATCCCCAAAGCAAAGAATGGGTGTCCCTGTCAGGAGGAAACCCCACAGCAGGGGGATCATCAGGTCTAGCGCTCAGGACACCCAGCGCCAAAAAACTTTCTGGATTCACACAGACTCTAGGCTCTATCCTTCTACTGCAGGCAGGAGCACTGCGCTCATCCACCATTATTGAGTACCAACAGGGCACTGGGCACACAGCTGCATCCTCAGACCTACAAAAGCCAGAAATCCATTGCAGCAGCCCTCAGATACTGCACCAAGTATCAACCATTTATCCCTTGCTAGACTGACAAAACTGTGGGAATCCCTGGTTCTTCAAGAGGGCTACACCCAAAAATTACACCCTAAGAGCAACAGCTGCTGCTCACTAATTTCAGAGCAAGAAACCCAACAGTATGAGAGGAGAGCCTTCTTGAACACCACAGTTACTCTACAGGTCCATACACCTAAAGTGAACTGTGACAATTCCTGAGAATCACCACTATTCAGTTGACCATACCCAAAAAGCAGAGGAGAACTTCAGAACCCTGCCAAGTGGATTCTCCCCAACCCAGGACTCAGCAGGCACCAGAAATTAACAGACAATACCTGAGACAGAAATATGGGTAGAGGCCAGCAAAAAGCACAACCAACCAAAGGCAAAACAATATGGCATCCCCAGAACCCAGTTATCCAGGGGCAAGGAGACTGGACACCCTAACATAAGTGAAATTCAAGAAGATGACCTTACATCTATGCTTATGAAGATGTTAATAGAGGAAGTAAATAAAATGCGTAAAGAATTAGGGGAAGATATAATAAAACAGATTATGGTCATCCATTAAGAAATACAGGAAGATGCAGCCAAACAGTTTGTGTCACTGAAAGAAATAAAAGAAACACAGGAACTTTCAAACAAACAGCTGAAGGAATTGAAGGGGAAACAGGAAAATACTGTCAGACAAGTGAAGGAAATCAACAAAAGTTCAAGATCTGAAGATAGAATTGGAAGAATTAAAGAAAACACAAATGGAGAAAATCCTGGAGAGGGAGAACCTAGGAAAGAAAACAGGAACTATAGAGATAAGCATAACCAACAGACTACAAGAGATGGAAAAAGGAATCTCAGGTGTGGAAGATACAATGGAAGAAATCGATGTATCCGTCAAAGAAAATAATAAATCTAAAAAATTCCTGACACAAACCATCCAAGAAATCCAAGACAACATAAAAAGACAAAACCTAAGAATAATAAGAATAGAGGAAAAAGAAGATTTCCTCCTCCAAGGCCCAGAAAATATTTTCAACAAAATTATTGAAGAAAATTTCTCCAACTTAAAAGGGAGGCCTATAAGAATACAAGAGGCCTACAGAACACCTAATAAATTAGACCAGAAAAGAAAATCCTCCCATCACATAATAATCAAAACAGTAAGTATATAGAACAAAGAAAAAATACTAAAAGCTTCAAGGGAAAAAGGCCAAGCAACGTATAATGGCAAACCCATCAGAATCACACCTGACTTCTCAACAGAAGCTATGAAAGCCAGAAGAGGATATAATGCAGACCATAAGAGAACACAGATGTTAGCCTAGGCTACTGTACCGGCAAAACTCTCAGTCCTCATAGACAGAGAAAACAAGATATTCAAAGACAAAACAAATTTCAACAATACATACACACAAATCCAGCATTACAGAAGATACTAGAAGGAAAAATACAATCTAAGAAAACTAACTACTTTCAAGAAATCACAGGAAATAAATAACCTCACTACAGCAAAACAAAAAGTAGCCAAACACACAAACACACTACCATGGCCAACATCAATATCAAAGCATCTAACAGCTACTGGTCATTAATCTCCTTCAACATCAATGGACTCAATTCTCCAATAAAAAGACACAGACTAGCAGAATGGATGCATAAACAAGACCCAACAATCTGTTGCATACAAGAAACACACCTAAATCACAAAGATAGACATTACCTGAGAGTAAAGGGATGGAAGACGGCTTTCCAAGCAAATGGACCCAAGAAGCAAGCAGGAGTAGCCATTCTAATATCTAATAAAGCAGATTTTCAACCAAAATCAATCCAAAGAGATAGAGAAGGAAACTTCATACTCATCAAGGGAAAAATCCACCAGGAAGATATCACAATCCTGAACATCTATGCCCCAAATGCAAGGGCACCCACATTTGTAAAAGAAACTTTAATAAAACTTAAACCACACATAGACCCCCATACATTAATAGTGGGAGAATTCAACACCCCACTCTCAAAAAAGGACAGGTCAACAAAACAGAATTAAACAAAGAAACAATAACACTGACAGAGGTCATGAATCAAATGGACCTCACGGACATCTACAGAACCTTTCACCCAAACTCCAAAGAATTTACCTTCTTCTCAGCACCTCATGGAACCTTCTCCAAAATAGAACATATAGTTGGTCACAAAGCAAGCCTCAACAGATACAAGAAAATTGAAATAATCCCTTGTATCCTATCTGATCACCATGGACTAAAACTGGACCTCGATGACAAATATAGCAAAAAGCCTACACACACATGGAAACTGAACAACTTGCTTCTAAATGACAGCTGGGTCAGAGTAGAAATAAAGAAAGAAATTAAAGGCTCCCGAAAATTCAATGAAAATGAAGGCACAACATACCCAAACTTATGGGACACAATGAAAGCAGGGCTAAGAGGAAAGTTCATAGCACTAAGTGCCTTCAAAAAGAAATTCGAAACATCTCATGTAAGCAACTTAATGGCTCACTTAAAAGCCCTAGGAAAAAAAGAAGCAGACACACCAAAGAGGAATAGATGGCTGGAAATATTCAAACTCAGGGCTGAAATCAATAAATTAGAAAGAAATGAAACAATTTAAAGAATCAATGAACCAAGAGCTGGTTCTTTGAGAAAATCAACAAGATAGACAAACCCTTAGCCAAACTAACTAAAAGGCAGAGAGAAACTATCCAAATCAATAAAATCTGAAACAAAAAGGGGGACATAACCACGGACACTGAAGAAATCCAAACAATAATTAGGTCTTACTTCCAAAGTCTATATGCCACAAAATTTGAAAATCTAAATGAAATGGACAATTTTCTTGACCAATTCTACATGCCAAAGCTGAATCAAGACCAGGTAAACCAATTAAATAGTCCTATATCCCCTAAGGAAATAGAAGCTGTCATCAAAAGTCTACCATGCATAAAGAGTCCAGGGCCAGACGATTTCAGTGCCAAATTTTACCAGACCTTCAAAGAGCTAACACCAATACTCTTCAAACTATTCCACAAGATAGAAGCAAAGGAACACTACCAAACTCATTCTATGAAGCCACAGTCACCTTGGTACCTAAACCTCACAACACCCAACAAAGAAAGAGAATTTCAGGCCAATCTCCCTTATGAACATTGATGCAAAAATACTCAACAAAATTCTTGCAAACTGAATCCAAGAACACATCAAGGACATCATCCACTACAACCAAGTAGGCTTCATCCCAGGCAGGGGTGCTTCAATATACAGAAATCAATGAATGTGATCCACCTCATAAACAAACTAAAGGAGAAAAACCACATGATCATCTCCTTAGATGCTGAAAAGGCATTTCACAAAATCCAATATCCATTCATGTTTAAAGTATTGGAGAGATCAGGGATACAAGGCACATATCTAAACATAGTAAAGGCGATATACAGCAAACATATAGCCAACCTCAAACTGAACAAAGAGAAACTTAAATCAATCCCACTGAAATCAGGGACAAGACAAGGCTGCCCACTCTGTCCATATCTCTTCAACATAGTGCTGGAAGTCCTTGCTAGAGCAATAAGACAATTGAAGGAGATCAAGGGGATACAAATTGGAAAGGAAGAAGTCAAAGTATCACTGTTTGCAGATGATATGATAGTATACATGAGTGACACAAATAATTCTACCAGCTGATCAACACCTTCAGCAAAGTGGCTGGATACAAAATTAACTAAAAAAAATCAGTAACCTTCCTGTATACAAAAGACAAAAGGGATGAGAAAGAAATTAGGGAAACAACACCTTTCATAATAGCCACAAATGACATAAGGTACCTTGGTGTAACCCTAACCAAGCAAGTCAAAGACTTGTATGAAAAAAATTTCAAATCTCTGAAGAAAGAATTAGAAGAAGATATGAGAAGATGGAAAGATCTCCCATGCTCATGGCTTGGCAGGATTAACATAGTAAAAATGGCCATCTTACCAAAAGCAATCTACAGATTCAATGAAATTCCCATTAAATTACCAACACAATTCTTTACAGACCTGGCAGGAAAAATTCTCAAATTCATTTGGAATAACAAGAAACCCAGAATTGCTAAAACAATCCTCTACAATAAAAGATCTTCTGGAGGTATGTATCTCCATTTCTGATCTTAAGTTGTACTATAGAGCAACAGTTTTAAAAACTGCATTGTACTGGCATAGAAACAGAATAGTGGATCAATGGAACCAAACACAGGACCCAGAAATAAATCTACACACTTTTGGACACCTGATTTTTGACAAAGATGCCAAAACCATACAATGGAAAAAAAGACAGCATCTTTAACAAATGGTGCTGATCTAACTGGAAGTCTACATGTAGAAAACTGCAAATACATCCATACTTATCACCCTGCACAAAAGTGAAGTCCAAGTGGATCAAAGACCTCAATATAAAACCAGACACACTAAACTGCTTAGAAGAAAAAGTGGGGAATACCCTTGACCTCATTGGCACAGTAGACAACTTCCTGAACAGAACACCAACAGCACAGGCTCTAAGAGCAACAATCAAAAAATGGGACCTCAAGAAACTGAAAAGCTTCTGTAAAGCAAAGGAAATTGTCATCAGAACAAAGTGACTGCCTACAGATTGGGAAAGAATCTTCACCAACCCTTTATCTTACAGAGGACTCATATCAATTGTATATAAAGAACTAAAGAAGCTGAAAACCAGCAAACCAAGTAATCCACTTAAAAAATGGGGAACAGAGCTAAACAGAGAATTCTCTGTAGAGGAATATTGAATGGCAGAGAAACGCTTAAAGAAATGCTCAACCTCATTAGCCATCAGGGAAACGAAAATAAAAACGACCCTAAGATTTCACCTTTCACCCATCAGAATGGCTAACATCAAAAACTCAAGAAACAACACATGCTGGAGAGGTTGTGGAGAAAGGGGAACCCTCCTCCACTGCTGGTAGGAATGTAAACTTGTACAACCACTCTGGAAAGCAATCTGGCATTTTCTCAGACAACTAGGAATAGCACTTCCTCAAGATCCAGCTATACCACTCCTATACATATATCCAAAAGATTCGCAAGTACACAATAAGGACATTTGCTCAACCATGTTTGTAGCAGCCGTATTTGTAATAGCCAGAAACTGGAAACAGCCCAGATGACCCTCAGTGGAGGAATGGATGCACAAATTCTGGTATATTTACACAATGGAATATTACTCAGCAATAAGAAACAAGGAAATCATGAAATTTGCAGGTAAATGATGGGACCTGGAAAAGATCATCCTGAGTGAGCTATCCCAGAAGCAGAAAGATGCACTCGGTATATACTCACTCATATAGACATATTGTGTAAGAAGAACCTACTAAAATCTGTACACCTAAAGAAACTAATCAAGAGGGAGGACTTTTGCTAAAATGCTCAATACCTATCCAGAAAGGCAAAGAGGATGGACATCAGAAGAAGGAGAAAAGAGGGAACAAATCAGGAGCCTGACACAGAGGACTTCTGAAAGGCTCCGCCCTACAGACTATCAATGTAGATGCTGAGACTTATGGGCAACCTTTGGGCAGAGTGCAGGGAATCTTAGGAAAGAAGTGGGAAACAGTAAGATCTGGAAAGCACAGGAACTCCACAAGGAGACTAACAGAACCAAAAAATCTGAGCAAAGGGGTCTTTCCTGAGACTGATATTCCAATGAAAGATTATGCATGGAGATAACCTAAGACCCCTGCACAGATGTAGCCCATGGCTGTTCAGTATCCAAGTGGGTCCCATTGTAACAGGAACAGGGACTGTCTCTGACATGAACTGATTGGACTGCTCTTTAATTACCTCCCCCTGAGGGGGAAGCAGCCTTACCAGGCCACAGAAGAAGACAAGGCAGCCACTCCTGATGAGACCTAATTGACTGGGATCAGAAGGAAGGAAAAGAAGTCCTCCCCTATCAGTGGACATAGGGAGGGACATACATGCAGAGGATGGAGTAAGGGAGCAATTGGGACGGGAGGAGAGAGAGAACCATGGGGGAATCCAAAGTGAATAAAATGTAATTAATAAAGAAAAAATAAACAGTGACAATGAGAATGAGTATTGGTTTTCAAGGGACACAGGACCACCAGCTGAAGCCAATTAAGTCCAACTTTGTCAAACACTAAAAGTTTAAGTTGTCTAGATGAAAGTTGCATCAATCAAACAAAAATGAGTTTTAGTGTAGATATTTAAAGAGATGGGCACCTGTTGGTTGGATAGCCAAGTCTTGTACAATCGTGGGAGCTTCCCTTATGGCTCAAGGTTTCCTCCCATAACACAGGAGTAGAAACCTTTGTACAAGTCTGTGAAGAATTAGTGCCATTCGATTCACGTCAGTTGGAAAGAGCCACCCTAAATGGTTATAAGATCTATTTATCCTTTCTGTGGGTTGGAGTCTCAAAATGAAGAAAAGGGGGAAGAGGAGCTGAGCAGGAAGCTTTCCTAGAGTTCCTGCTTCCTAGTGCTTTGGGGATGCCATTAAAACATGGTGGCCTTGGGATCCTGCCACCATTTTTTCCCACCTTGATGGACAATATCCTTGAATTGTGAGCCCCAATAAGTTCTTGTTCATGTAAAATTAATCAGGAAAAAGGAAAGTAACTAATATGGTCTTCAAGTGTCAAGAGGTTGTAGAGGAAATACTTTAGAACATGGCTGTTCTGGTAAGAGATGAGATCCAAAGATCTTCTAGATCTCTGTGACTCAGCTGGAATACACACACACTTTTAATTCAGGAGACAGAGGCAAGCAGATCAGAGATCAAGGCCAGCCAGGTACAGAACCAGTTTCAGGAAAAGAAAAGCTTAGATCCAGGTGTGTGGATACATTCCTTTAATCCCAAACAATGAAGGTAAATTTAGGTTGAAGAAGGAAGCACCCATGTTTGAAAGTGATGTCCAGTTGAGTGGCAGAAAAGGTGACAAATCACTGAAGATTTGACAAAATAGGATACTCCCAGTCTCATGCGAAGAGAGAGGAAAGGGGGGCAACTTAGGGGGCAATACAAAGTGATAAGAGGCAGTTTTACTGGGACAGTAATAGAGAGACTGTGGAGAGAGAAGTCAGGTGAAGCCTCAGGACCCAGAGAGTAAAATGGAGCCAGGAAATTAGAGCAGATTGCTGGAGTTAGTTGGAGGCTAAACTGAGCAATTCAGAGGCCTAGAGAAAAGCCAGACTGAAAAAGTTAGCTGGAAGAGGAGTTTAAGTTAAAATATCAGAGCTGAAACAGTCAACCCAAAGCTCAGTAAGAACAAGAATGGGCGATCATATTAAGCAGTAAGTCTCAGAGGCTGAAGAAATCCTAGGCCTAGGTTAGAAACTATGGAGGCTAGAAGCTTCCAGAACTAGGCCTAGGTTAGCAGAAGAGGCAATATGCCTCCCAGACAATTAACTGAACCAGGCAAATAAAACATACTTTTACAAGAAGTGAAACACTGAGATCTGCATTATTAGGATGCTAAAATCAAATATTAAAGCAAAGCACTTACTAGGGAATGTGTGAAGTAAGGGTGCATTTTCTTGGAGAGACAACCAAAGAAGGAGGTGACTTACTGCAGTGAAAAAAATTAAACCTTCAGAGGTTTGATGTGAAGGTGTTTTAACTCTGAGAAATATGGTATTCTCTTTCTTCCTTTTTTATCATTTGAGTTTATTTACTTTACATCTTAAGAGTGCAGCCTCCCTTCTCATTCCACCCTAACCTTCCACTCTTACCCACCTCCAGTCTTCCTTTTCCCTGAGAAAAGAGGAGCTCCCTCTCCTACTAACCTGACTTGGAGGTCAGTCTAAGGAGACCCTAAGACAGGGGATGAGAATGGGATGGACAAGAGATGCAAAGAATGGAGACAAGATAGAATTCTAATCAAGTCTCTGTTAATTGTTCTTTAGGTTACAGCATATAAAGAGTAAGAATGGGCAGTGCAGGGGGAGGAAGTAGTTTCAGTGAAAAACACAGAGCAGGATATTCTCCAGGAAATTCTAAAAGCAAGAGAAAATTTCTTAGGTAAGCCGGAGGCAAGTTCTCATGTGGATACCTGCCAAAAAATAATTGGTTGAGCACACATCTAAAAAAACAATCACCTGTGGTGCAGGGGTGAAAAATCACCATGACACGCTAAGCACACTGTGCTTCATGGATTACAAGCAGTTTAGAATCCAGCAGACATTTTATAGCTCCACACATCCTACTCCATTCCAACACTCCCCAGCACATTAGGTCACATTAGGACTGTGCATGTCTTCATTCCCCAAGCCAGGGAAGGCAGCCCTGCCAGGAGGAAGTGATCCAAAAGCAGACAATGGAGTCCATCTTAGAAACAGCCCCCACTCCACTTGCAGTCACCCCATATGAAGACCAAGTATTCCATCTGCTACATGTGTGCAGGGGGCCTAGGTCCTCATAGTTGATGCATGCTCCTTTGTTGATGTCTCAGTCTCTGAAAGGCCCCATGAGTCTGGGTTAGTTGTCTCTGGTGGTCTTTTTGTGAGGTTCCTGTCCCATCCAGGTCCTCCATCTTTCCCCCAACACTTCCACAGAAACCCTTGAGCTCTGCCCCATGCTTAGCTGCAAGTCCCAGCTTCTGTCTGGATCCACTGCTGACTGGAGCCTCCCCGAGGACAGTCGACTTAGACTCCTATGTGTAAGCAGAGCAGAGCATCACTATTAGTGTCAAGGCTGGCTCTCTATCCTTGGGTAGATCTCAGGTTAGGCCAATTACTGGGTGGACTTTCCTTCAACCTCTGTTCCCTCTTTATCCCTGCACTTCCTGTAGACAGGGTAATTTTTGGATCTCAGGTTTTGTCAGTGGTTTGTTGTTCCCCTCTTTCCACTAGAGCTGTCTGGCTAGGAGGTGGTCACTTCAGGCTTCATGTCCCCCTCCACCTCTGCTGTCTATTCTAGTTCTCCTCTGAATGACATTCTGACACCCTCCCTTGTCCCGCCTTGTCCCTTAGCTTTTATTGGGTTTGTGGATTGTAGTATGGTTACCCTTTACTTTAGGTCTAATATACGCTTACAAATGAGTACATACCATGTGGGTCTTTCTCGGTATGCATTACCTCATTTAGGATGATCTTTTCTAGTTCCATCCATTTGCATGCAGAATTCATGATTTCACAACAGAGGAATCTCGAATGGCTGAGAAGCACTGAAAGAAATGCTTACTGTCCTTGGCCGTCAGAGAAATGCAGATCAAAACTACTCTAATATTCCCTTTCACACCAGTCAGAATGGCTAAGACCAAAAATTCCAGTGACAACTCATGGTGTCAAGCATGTAGAAAAGGTGAACATTCCTCCACTGCTGGTGGGAATGCAAATTTGTGCAGCTTCTCTGGAAATCAACTTGGCACTTTCTCAGAAAATAGAGAATAGCTCTATCTCAAGGCCCAGCTGTACCACTCCTGGGCATATAACCCAAGAGATGCTCCACCATACAACAAGGATATTTGATCAACTATGTTTATAGCAGATTTATTCACAAGAGCCAGCAATTGGAAACAACTTAGATGTCCCTCAACCAAAGAATGGATACAGAAAGTGTGGTACATTTACACAATGGAATACTACTTAGCTCTTAAAAACAAAGAAATCTGGTATTTTCAAAGTCAGGTGTGAAAATCTGCTCTGAGGTAACTTTGAAAAATATGGCTTTTTCCCTCTTACCTTTTTCCCAACCCCCCCAAAAAAGCCTTAACCTTAGTTTAGCAGAGTAGTGGAAGCCAATCAACTTTGAAGAATTCTAGGGCAAAATAGTAAATGATTTGGTTCTTTTAACCAAAATGTTGAGCTGTGACTAAACTCTGGGTAGAGCACAGCACCCTGAGCCTCTTCTTGGTGAGCTGAGGATTAGAGAAGGCAGGTATGGGGTGCAGTCTTCCTGAAGTGGAGGTTGATGTGCTTCCTCTTTTAATACCAATATTTTTAACTGCATCAATTTTTTTCTTAGTGTCCATTTTTTAAAGTTCTTTATGTGCTTTAGATATTAGTTCTATAGTTTCCTTTGTCCTAATAAAGGTGTCCTTTGACAAACAGAAGCTTTTTGGTTTCATGTGGTCTTTTCCTGTTCCAATGAGGTCAAGGCTATGGTCCACCTCTTCTATCATGTTAAAGGTATAGTTGATTCATTTCTACTGGGTTCTGGAGAAGACAATGAATATCGTATATTTTTTTGACTTTTACATACAACCATCCAATTTGACAAGCAAGGTTTAAGATGCTGTCCTCTATTTTGTATGTAATTTTTGGCCTTTTTACACTTAAAAAATTATATGTTCATAAGCGTATGAATTCATATGTAAAGCTTCAGTTTGACTCTGTTGATAAGTGTGTCAGTTTTTATGATAATGCCAAAGTGTTTTTAGTTCTATAACTCTGAAATATAATTTGAAAACAGGGATAGTGGTATCACCCTGTCTCAAAACCCAAAATATCATGTGTCAAGTTAAAACAAAATTAGCCAGTAAATACATATCTGTGCTTGAAACTTTTAAGATAGAATCCCACATCTAAATAATATTTTTATAATGCTAAATCCAACTGAAGGTCCTGAGCATTCTTAAAAATCGCTTTAATTCTGAACTTGGATATCATAGCTAATTGATAATTCTGAAATGTATGCAAAGACTAATAAAAAATGAAACAAGAGAAACCTACTTTAAAACGGTGATGACCACAAATGAAAAGGAAACATAGTCAGCCATATTTAATAGTATTTTATTATATATCTGCAAAAAGAAGAGATAACCATACAGAAGGAAATACTTAAACAGCACTAAAGTATTGGATTACAGCTTCCTGTGAACATGTGCAGCTAAAGGAGATGACAGGCCTGACAGGGTAATTGAAGGTGCCAGGAGGGTAACTGTATATGAGGGAACTTTTGGCTACATCCAGGAAACTTACATATCCACCCTCACAATCAAGGAACACACCAACCCAACCCACTGGTTTCTCTATATAATGATGAAATCCTGGGCAGGTGGTGAGGAGACTGTACTGATTACCCTGCTTCACACACATAAGGAGAAATACACACCCAGGTTCAGTCTGCTGGCAGCCATCTTTACATACTCCTACAGACCAATCCAATGGCTCTACTAAATTCACCTCCCAGTAATATTTCCCAGAGGTGAAGCTCTGTGATCCCCAGGCGGCAATATAGTGTCCAGTAGATTCCAAAATTGTCTCCTGATGGTAAGGTCTAAAGCTGATTCTTCTCAAAACATCAAATGGGGTCATCTCATCACAGGGTAAGATTGCATTTTCAAATGAAATGTACACTGTGGAAAGAGGCAACATTTTAATTAAAATGAGCATTTTAATTTCTCAGGTCAGAGAGGTACCTGGAGATTGCCTGAATTATAAAAGAGACATCTAAGGCTAGATGGTTAAATGTGGCTCAAACACTTCAAAGTCAAGAAATTCCACAAGAAACAGAATGGGATCCTGATGAAAAAAAGAGGAGGGAGCTTCATCCTACTTCATTCAGGTGACTTTTACTTACACCTGGCAAAAGGAAGATGTGTGCATTGCTTCAAGGTCTAGAGTGAAGGCTGTCCTCATGGGCCTCCATAAAAATGCATTTGTAAGAGAGGGGCAATGATAATTCTATCTTGATTTACATGTAAAAACTCATGTTTATACTCAAGGAAAGGCTACATATGCATTAAAAGTGGTTTGCTGGTTGTAACTGTCTGCCTTTATCCCCTGGCTTCTCTGATACTCTTTCCCTGTGAGGGTATAATTCACATTTAGATGTAACAGGGAATTTTAGATACTGTCTTATGTCCTTCAAATTTGTTTTATTTTTATTTGCTCATGATATACACCCTGTGTATTTACTTATTTTGTGATTATTTCTTTAATTATGTTTGATACAGTCTTGGTATATATTTTTGACTGGCCTGGAACTTACTATATTGACCAGGCTAGCCTCAAACTCATGGCCAATCCTCATGACTCAACATTATACTGTTGGGATTACAAGTGTATAGCACTAAGTATTGTGTTTTTTTAATCTAAGAAGTACATGTACTTTATAAATTCAACTGCTAAAATGTTTAAGGAGAGACAATCAAATATCTTCATCACTGGGTATATTTAACATGAATTAGATTGTGTTCAATTAATTTATCTTTCCTTATGTCTCAAGGGACAAATGATACTATATTTTCATACTGGGTCACATATAACAATATATTCATGTTCATCTACATTTGTTTAAATGACCAGGTGAATAAACATGATTAGAAATGAGAATGACATTGACATATTTTTCACTGGAGATTAAAAGAAAATCATGTGTGTTAAGGTTATCTCATTGTTGAGGGAACCTCTGGTCATTTCAGTACTGCTGACACTCACCTTCAAAGCACTTGAACTTCGAAATCAGTCCAGTGATGGGCAAGGCACTGAGCTCTGGTTTCATCACCTGGGGCATGCACAGCTGCACTGACTCACTCCTGCAAGGAGAAAAAGACCTTGATCTGCCTGGTGCTAAAGACACCATCACAGTGATGAGGAGAAATGCTCACTCCAAGTTCAGACAGTGACTCAGGAGTTATCCTTTCCCATACAAGCCTGACAACTTGAGTGCAATCCCTGGATCCCATGGTGGAAAGAAAGGACTGACTCCTGAAAGTTGTCCTCTGACCTCTACATGTGTACAATGGCACACATGCATGCATGCACACACATAAGTAAAACAAATTAGTACAATTAAACAGTTGACTGAAAATATTTCATACAAGCATTTTCTGATAAAATTCTGACCCCAAGATCAGGAGACAGGGTAGTTTCCTCCTAAATACTTCTTGGAGCACTTTCTGCTACTAATTTGTTTGTCTATGTGTCCTGTTATTTCTTCTACTATCAGAAAATGCTGCTAATGGACCTCGAGGTTTATGGTTTTAAAAGTAGATATTTTATCACCAAGCCCTCTTACATACACTGCTTCACTCTTATGTACTAAGTAAAGGCACCTTCTGGTAAAAGAGAACAGATGTCATATACATGAAACCAATCTCAAACTTCATACACAAGCAATTGAGTATTCCTATCAAAAGTATATTTTTAGTTTGCTAAGGTAAGTTGGTCAATTTTATAGCCTAGTTCAAGGATCCTGGCTTGCACTGATGACTATACTCACCTTCTGAACATGTCTTCCAAGTCCTGAAAACACAACAAGAAGAGATTAGATTTCTGAAGAAATGACATACAACATTTGTATATGAAATTCATACAAATGTTAGTTATCATCACACTTATTGACCTTTCAAATTTATTTTGGTGTCTTAAGAGAATACCAACCAAGCAAATGAGCAAAAGAGAATTCTTGATGAAACCAGACTATGAGGGCAATAATTAAGAAGAACATGCATACATAGTGAATGTACATTGCTTTACACCCACAGCTGTCTACATGTGGGACTTTCTTTGAGCCTGATAACAATGCACAGGAATGCTTTTATTAAGACTACTTTAAAACTATGCCCTCAACCTGAATGACATTTCATGCCTATAATTCCAGAATTTTGTGTATTGAGACCTCAGGATTACTTTGAGTTTCAGGCCATCATTCACTACCAAAGAAGTCCATACATCGAAGCTTCATCTTCCAAAGAACACACAAAATTACATTTTGTAAAGAGAAGACATCAACTATAAATTTCTTTAAAACTGTACATAATTTTCAAGTAGAGGCAAAAAAGAATGAATGTTCGGTAACAGGAATAACTGAACTTGAGATTTCATGGAAGCAAGCTACAAAAGCAAAAAATAACGAGATATTCAATGGGGAATCCACTGACACAGGGTCAAAAGCTTGCTCTTTTAAGGTTATGACAGAACATAGTGTCTCCAGATTATCCCTAAAATCCACTAACAATAGTGCAGGGAATGTAGACAGCTATCTTAGATGTAACAGTCCCAGTGTGGGCCTCAGATAACAAAGCCCTTTCAGCACTCCTCCATGCTCACCTGGAGCAGTACCACATATGGCTGCTGGGACATTGTCATCAGCTCCGGATACATTTCTATTAGTTGATTCCTTTTGTGCACCATCACAAAAAAAAGCCTTCGCTTTTCCTGAGTTTCTCAAAAAGAGCTTGGCCCTCATTTTCCATACACTCTATATGTTGCTTTTCTTCTTCATAGAGGACTGGATGTACTTTCCTATACTCTGTCCTGATCATTTCTTTCCGAAGAGTCACATAGTCCTAAAGGAAAAGGGACATGCTAGGTCACATTTATAGAGTATTTTATACTTTCCACTGACTCCTTCTATGTTTAAAGTCGACGAGTAGGATCCTGTAAGTGTGCTGCACACACTGATTTTCTGTCCCCACTTTTCAGAAATGTGAATTATTTTCTGTTATTCATTTATTCTTTGTTAATAGCACAAACCAACACAATATTTTCTCCATGAATTTTCATCAATTTAAGGAGATCTGAGCCTCCTGAAGAAAAGGTATTCATTGTTAATTCACACATTCACTCAAAGAAGACACTCTGCAGATGTTATTTAATCATCATGGGGCAGTCATAAGGTCAAACGCACTGTGCTGAACCATCAGCAGATCACTTATTAAATGTTTCTGCCATAGCCTGGCCATGCTCTCTGAGTCCAGCATTGTATATGACAATCAGAACTAGAGCCCTACAGAAAAGTTTCTCCTAGTATCAACACCCATGCTTTATTCTCAACTTGTGAATGAGCAGGTTTGCAAGAGAGTTCGTTGCCTAAAGATGATTTTCAGCATCAGTCAATACCCACCGACCAATGTGATGTCATTCTGTCCTCTGCTTCTAGATTCTCTTGATTTTCTTGGATCTTCTCCCATAAAGAAGCCATTTGCTTTAGAAGTTTCTCCTGTAAACACGAATAAACACATTCATATTCCTGATGGACAGACAATAGAAATGAATACTTACTTCAGGGAAAGTTGAAAAATCTCCATGTTCTTATTTTCTGACTTTGATAACTATGAGTTCTAGATTTCAGACTATAGAAATACAAAATGCAAAATAACTCTTTACTCAGTAACATGATTAGTAAGCCTGACCAAAGTCTGGGTAATTTGGATCTGACTGGAATTTCCAAATGCTTCTCTCCAGCTAATTCCAATGTACTTTTAGTAATTTATCTCCAGTGACATACAACTTTTAAAAATGTGAACTTACTATGTTACTTCTCACTGACATCAACAAAATATATTTCAAAACTAGAAATTATTTTACAGTAATGGATTTCCCAAGGGATGCTTCCATTTAATAGTCACCCTTTCTCCATTAGCTGTTTTTAAAATGCCATCATTCAGAATGCAATGGTTTCCTTGTAATCTGAACATGGATCTTCATATGCTCCGCTAAGCTCCTTCTCTCCACTTTTCCATTTCCCCTAGAAATATCACTTACCAATTGCCCTTCAGCAACTGCTTCAATGGGACAGTGTCTGTGACACTTGTGCTCCTGGGAGTCAGAGCACAATTGACAGAGGAGGACCCTGTTCTCTTCACAGAAGATCATCTTTGCCTCCTTGTGGGTCACACACTTGTGCTCCTCAGAGCTCAGGTATTTCATGAGGATGTCCTGTCTGGCAATGGACACGAGCTTCTTCAGAACAACGTTGGTTCTAAAGTCCTTCTGCTGGGATGGATGCCTACACATGGGGCAGTGGACAGGAATTTTCAGGTCTTCTCCGGAAAGGCAGAGGCAGGCCCGACAGAAGCTGTGGCCACAGCTTATGGTGATTGGGTCTGTAAGGCAGCCCAAGCACATAGGGCAGGTAAGCGATTCCTGGAAGGCCTGTGAGATGCCTGACTCCATTTTCCTGAGGAAAGAAGCAGAATTACTGTTATTGGACCCCAGAGCAACACGAGACTGCACAAAATCGGAGTCGAGTTGTGATTCAATTCTGTCTATGGCAAAACAGCCTTCATTTTTTGTATGACCAAGAAGAAAACTAAGCAAAGGGTTGTGGGTCCTGCCCTTTCCTGTTGTAGTTTTCCTGATGGAAACACAGAATGAACTCATGATCTTTGTGTCTTCCCATCTGCATTTCTTCTAGAGGCTTCAGCTTAAATTGGTACCTTAGTTCAAGGCCAAAGGCATCTTCGATGTGGTAGAAAAAATACACTGTAAGGTGATCAAAGTCCTTCAACTCCATAGGCTGGTCTATGTTAGTAAAACACCTCCTTCTTGTCTATCCAATAAAATACACCCTACTTCACACCTTCTCTAGTAAATGCTTTTGCTTGATATGTGACTTTAAGTTTCAGCTGCTCCACCTTTTGATACATTGTAAACAGTAATAGTTATTTCTCTTAGTTCTGCTACAAAATACTAACAAGAATAATAGTTTATGTTGGCTCATAACTCAAGGGTATTGGCCATCTGCTGTGAAAAATAATGGTGGCAGAAGTTCAAAGCATCTGTTCTCATAGCATCTGATATAAGGAAACAGGAAGGAAGGAATGTTTGCTGCTCTGCTCCTCTTTCCTTTTTCTTCAGTTTGGGACCCCAACCCATGGAATGGTGCAATGCTCTCAGTAGAATTTATGCTGAATCTCCCCAACTTTCATAAATCTAACCCAATAATCAGTAATGGACTTGTGCAGTCATTTTCATATCAATCCTAAATAACATCAATTGAATACTAGGAAAATTCTTCATGGTGACCTCTTTGATTCCCAAAGACACAACTCCTGCATTGAATTTATCGGAGGAAATCCTGAGGCATAAATGAGGATCACATGACTATTTGAGACTTACCTATTCAACCAACAAATGCTCATTTTTCATCTCTCTTAAATTTTACACAAAGAAATAATATTGCTTGGATTAATTCCAGTTGTTTATCTTTTTAATGATTTATTTATTTACTTATTTCTTTGTTTGTTTGTTTATACAGTATTCTGCTTGCATGTATGCCTGAATGCTAGAAGAGGGCACCAGATATCTTTATAGATGGTTGTGAGCTACCATGTGGTTGCTGGGAAATGAATTCAGAACCATTGGAAAAACAGCCAGTGGTCTTAACTTCTGAGCCATCTCTCCAAGCCTGATTAACGCCAATTTTGTGAAAATAACTTAAGTTTCTGGGATTTGACACAGATGGAGTCAAATGCCTTTAGAGGTGGTCCAGAGTAACTCAAAATCCAGGACTAACACTCATTGTCAATGATTAGTTTAGCAAAGAGATTGTGGCTTTGCTGTTGCATTCCTTAACTTCTCTGATGGTCATGTTTTCCACAAAGGTAATTTAGTCTATATTAGACACCTCACCCGATAATGCTTTGGAAGTACACAGAGATAATTAAAATCAAACAGAGAAATTGAAGATTGCATCATACTTTAACCTGAATGTACTATTATAAATGGAATGGTGTGATTGGTGCTGTCTTTAATTGAATGTAGCCTTCCAACCCAATACAAAACTGTCAGGAATAATCAAATCTCCAACATGGTAGACTATCAAGCCGCTCTTAAGATTCAATGCAATTCGCATCCAAATCCCAACACAATTCATTACAGACCTTGACAAACAATTCACAACTTCATATAGAAAAAAAAGGATATCTAAAATAATCCTGCATAATAAAAGAACTTCTGGATCTATCACCATCCCTCATTTTAAGCTGTGTTACAGATCAACAGTAATAAAAATCATATGGTATTGGCATAAAAACAGACAAGTTGATCAATGGAATCTAATCAAAGACCCAAAATAAACTGCATACCTACAGACACCCAAGTGTGTACAAAGAAGTCAAACCCATACAATGGGGAAAAGAAAACAATTCAACAAATTGTGCTGGTCTAACTGCATCCCTGCATGCACAAGAATGTGAAAACATTCATATTTATCACCCTGCACAATACTCAAGTCCAGGTAGATCTAAGATCTCAATATAAAACCAGATACACTAAATCTAACAGAAGATAAGTGGGAAATAGCCTTGCACTGATTAGAACAGGAGACCACATCCTGAACAGAACAGAATATTACGGGGGCTAAGATCAACAATGCATAAATGGGGCCACATGAAAATATTAAGAGCTGGAGAGGACAGGAACTCCACAAGGAGAGCAACAGAACAAAAAAATTTGAACACAGGGAACTTCCCAGAGACTCATACTCCAACCAAGGACTATTCATGGAGATAACCTAGAACCCCTGCACAGATGTAGCCCATGGCAGTTCAGTGTCCAAGTGGGTTACATATTAATGGGAAGACAGACTGCCTCTGACCAAATCTGATTGGCCTGCTCTTTGATCACCTCCACATGAGGTGGGAACAGCCTTACCAGGCCACAGAAGATGACAATGCAGCCACTCCTGATGAGATATGATAGACTAAGATCAGAAGGAAGGAGAGGAGAACCTCCCCTATCAGTGGACTTGGGGAGTGGCATGCACGCAGAAAGGGGAGGGAGGGTGGAATAGGGAGGGGAGGAGGGAGGGGCTTATGGGCGATACAAAATGAATAAAGTGTAATTAATAAAAAATTTTTAATGAACCAATAAAGGAGTATTTGTCCTGGAAACTCCCAAGACAGATGATGAGAGGCTAAAGAATATTCTATTTAGTACTATTTTATTTTGTTTTAAAACTAAACATGCTGTTATTTGTGACCTCTTTTTCTGAGACTGAGTACTCATGTATAAGAAATGAGATGAATATTAAATCAGCTGCTGGTGACCTGACTATTTCTCCAAAAGAGGTATAGAAATGGAGCACAGTTATGAGACAAAGTTGCTCCAAATCTCCAACTGAGGAAACAAAAAAGCAAAATACTTGGAGATAGTAGCTCATATCCACCAGCCTGGTTATTATCAAACAATCAACACATTACAAATTATGAGCAGAGTATAGAGAATCCTTTCACTTTTACATTTAGGTGAAGAAACATATGGGCAAAATAAAAATGACTTTGAGATTCTTAGTGAAATTAAATTGTAAGAATATACATCTCACCAATCAATATTTGTGGAATGTACAGAAATGAAATTGAAAAGCAAATATTATAAAGATACCCATTTGCCCACACATATTCTATATTAGTCAAAATAATGGTGGTAGCCTACATATGTAGTAAAAGCATTATGCTACAGGAAATAAGCTAGCTATATAAACAAAAATGTTTCATGTCTTTATACGTGTATGAGATAAAAAATAAAATCTATCCAACGAATTTTTAAAACCTTCAAAAGTATGGAAAGGACTAATAAGATAGGATTATCGAGGGCAAGGAAAAGGGAAGGAAATGTGAGAGGTAGGGTTAAAGGATTAAAGTGACATGTCTGTAGAAAAAGCAAGTAATGAGAACAGACACAAAACAAAATATTGGCATCAGTACAGTACATTGCATAGTAAGAATAATTCCAACCTGGTTTGCAGCTGCACTGAGTCATCTTGTATAATGCTTTCTCCACATACGTAGGCTTTTACTATTATTTTGTTTAATATGGAACATGCATGGGCATGATATGAGAACCTCTGTATGCCTACACTTATTTTATATTACCCAAAATAATTGTAGTAGCCTAAATAGGTGGTGAAATATAAATATGTATGTGATATATTTAATACATTGAATTAAATATAAATTTACTTACATTTATATGTGGATAATTTTACTCTCACGGAGACTGCAATAGCTTAGTGTAATAATTTTATAAATGAAGAAACAGTGTTAAAGAATTTAAAAAATCTATCACCTTAAACACATTTCAATTTTTGTCCTAAACCTAGAAATGGTATTGGTGTAACATCAAAATAATAAAGGTGGTTGGCCTATAAGCATGAAAAGCTGTGTTAAGTTACTTTCTTGGCAATTCCTACCATTAAATGGATGGAATTATTTTTAAAAAAATAGAATAATACGCCTCAAAAACCTATTATCTGAAAAAAATGTCCATTTTTAAAGAAATAAAATTAAAAGGTGTGTTTAAAAAAATAAAAAATAAAAATTTTTTAAAAAGTTAAAAAAATAAATGAACTAAGTTTAAATTTCATTAACAAAAAAAAGAAAAGAAAGAAAGGAAAAGAAAGAGAAAATTGGAAAACGTCTCCAAGGCAAAGGACACTGTCAATAGGACAAATTAGCAGCTTTCAGAGTGGGAAAAGATCTTTACCAACCTTCCATCTGACAGAGGACTAATATCCAAAATATATGAAGAACAAGAAATTAAACACCAAAAAACCAAAATAACCCAATTAAAAATGGGGTACAGCACTAAAGAGAGATATCTCAGCAGAGGAATATTTAATGGTTGAGAAGCAATTAAAGAAATGTTCTATGTTTTTAGCCATCAGGGAATTGCAAATCAAAACAACTCTGAGATTCCATGTAACACCTGTCAGAAAAATCAAGTCACAGCACATGCTGGTGAGGATGTGGAGAAAGGGGAGCTCTCTTCCATTGCTGGCGGGAATGCAAAGTTTTATGACTATAGAAATCAATCTGGATGCTTCTCAGAAAACTGGGAATAGATCTTCCTCAAGACCCAGCTATACCACTGCTGGGCATATACACAAAACATGCTCGACCATACCACAAGGAGACTGCTCAAATATATTCATAGCACATTTATTCATTATTGCCAACAAATGGAAACAACATACTGTACCTCTACACTGTTCCTAAATATCTCTAAGTTCTGGTATATTTTCAAACAATTGAGAGCATTTAATTGTTATATATTATTGTATATCCATTATTTATACGTGATAGTATACATACAAAATAGAAGGTTCTTAAAATATTTTAGAACATAGATGATGCGAAAAATTGAAAGGTATCTTGTGACTATCTCTCAGTATAACACATCAGGTCAAATAAAGTGTAGAGAATGATAAATGTAAAATTATCCATAACTTTAACCCACATTATATCAGATAACTAAATGGGGACAGAGTCATTTTTTTGTTA
Organism: Meriones unguiculatus; assembly: GCF_030254825.1. Classification (NCBI taxonomy): domain Eukaryota; kingdom Metazoa; phylum Chordata; class Mammalia; order Rodentia; family Muridae; genus Meriones; species Meriones unguiculatus. The sequence continues at coordinate 51,988 of NC_083354.1, read as the reverse complement.
AATAGCAAAATATCTCTTCTAAGCAGAAACTTTAGTTTCACAATTAATTGAAAATAAGAAAACATCATGGATTTTTCTCTTGTAAATTATTCACTCACCCAGTGAATTTTCTCTGATCTCAGCAATGTTTGGTAGAGATGCAGTAATCTTCGAATGAATTTTGTCTGGCCTCAGCAGTGTTTGGTAGAGAGGCCGCAATGTTAGCTCAGCTCTGGGGTCAGATCGTCAATGTGTGGAGGTGATAGATCTAGCAGGGTATGGAGCCAGAAGGTTTGGAAACACACTCTGTCAAGTCTGGAGAAGAATGAACCTGGTTAGGCCCTGGAATCTCCTTTTATGGAGGCTCTGAAGACCACGCCCACTCCTTCCCTTGGTTGCTTTTATTAATGCTTCCAATAGGTGAGCTCCAGTAGATTGAATCAACCCTCTTTGCAGTCTCCACAAGCAGATCTCCACAAAGTTTCCTGAGTTACTGTTTAGCTGGGTGGAAGCTCAAACCTTTAATCCCAGAGTTCTAGGAAATGTACTATTGAAGCAGGAAGATTTTTTAGTTCAAAATATACATATACAGTATAAATAGAGTAAAATATTGCTTTTCAAAAAGTAATTTTACAAATTTTGCTGTACCTAAATATTTCATAGTGTGCTTACATTTTCTTTGATCACGCAACAGATGACGATGTTATCAACTTCTGATTCTAGCAAATACCAAAGACTTCTTTCTCCAGACATCTTCATTCCCTACTCACTCAACTTTATTTTCTAAAAAAAGAAAGTCATAAATATTATTCTGTTTACTATTGACTCTGTAGAGTGACATTGGAGTTCAATGATTCCTAGTTCCCCAGCTGTCTAGAGTTCATGTTGACCAGACAGAGAATTCTGTATCAATGCTATAGATGTGCAATAGTTAAGAACTGTCCACATCTCAGTCAGGTACTTTTGCCCATGGATGCTGAGTTTGTATTTTTTGTGTTTTTAGCTGAAATAAAATTGCATCACTTCCCTCTTCTCTTCCCTTCTTACAGATCCTTTAAATCATCAGCCACAGAAGGTTTGGCTAGGGTTTTAGGTGGATCCTCACACTTGGAAAGATCTGGGTTTGGGAGGGGCTTTCTACTTCAAACAATTCAATCATGAAAAATCCCTGAAAGGAAAAATTCCAGCTGGGCTGGTGTGGTGGAACATGCTTATACTCCTAGCACTCAGGGAGGCAGAGGCAGGTGGATCTCTGTGAGTTCAATGACAGCCTGGTGTCCAAAGTGAGTCCAGGCCAAGATTACATAGAAACACCTTGTCTGAAAAAAAGAAACGAAAAGAAAGAAAGGAAGAAAGAAATAGAGAGAGAGAAAGAAAGAAAGAAAGAAAGAGAAAGATAGGGTCCAGCCTTGTGGGTTTTAGTTAACTCCAGATGCAGTCAAATTGATAACAAGAATAGTCATCACAAGGGCTGACCACTTTGTGCTAGGTGATCAGTTAGGGAGCTCATCCCTGATAGATGCTAATTCTTCGTCTATGGGTGGGACTTGTTCAAAAATTTCCACTACCACATCAATATGTCCATTGTTCTGGTCTTGTTTATGCAGCCATTTCTAGAAGTGACACTTTCACAGCAGACTTCCTGGTATTCTGGCTCTTCCTATCTTCCTCACTCTCTTCCACAATGTTTCTGGAGCCAATAATGCAGGGGCTAGGATCTAGCTGTATCTGTTAGAGTGGGATCCCCACGATCTGTTGGTTTTTGCAGTCTATCCAGGTGTGGTATTCCTTGAGTGTCTGCCTCTGTGGCTCATTGCTTCTTTTCTATGTTATCTGTAAATAAGCTTCACTAGGATATATAAAACTGGATTTTCAATCTAACATTTTGTTTACTTTGACAGTAAAACAAATCAATGATAAGTTAATGTCTCTGTAAGTATGAGATCAAGGAAATCCTAGGAGAACTGGAAGGAAAAGAGCATTTATTATTACTTAAATGTCATGTCAGTTTTCCACGTTGAATTGTGTTTACTATTTAGAAAGCACAAAGGACCATAATGAGTGTGTTAAGATGTAATCCAAGTTCACTGCAAATTTACTTGTAATGGGCATCCTATCAGGGTCCACCAAAAGGTGGTGAAAATTCTGTGCTTCATTGTTTCTCTGGACTCCCAAAAGCACATGGACTTCTCCTTTCTCATCCAGGTCGAGTGAAGAGGAAGAATGCAAGAAAGGCCAAGATGGTGCTGGAGCTGGTGATGATGAGGAAGAGGATACTGCCAACACCCAGACCAGTGTCGACATAGTAGCATAAGCTACAGGGTGGGGGATACGCTTTCTCCAGAATTTCGCCTCCTGGAAGGTCCCTGGTAGACTCATCCCACTTGGAAAAGAAATGTATTCTGAAATTTCTACGCTTTTTCAGTTGTGGCTCTGGGGCTGGAATAATGAATTCCTTGATCTTTCTCTGTGACTCCTGAAATAGCACAACTAATTTTATAAAGAAATTTATTATTAGTAGATTGTTAAAGGCTTTAATAAAAATCATAAGTTTAGGAAAAGTAATGAATTAGATTTAGTATTAATAGGCATTAAGAATAGTGAAAAAATAATAGGCTCCTTCTTAAGAAATAATAGCATGAGAGGTGCAGCTGGTGAGAGTTTCCCCTCCCTTCAGTGCCTTGTTCCTAGGGAAGATCATAAATCTTAAGCAGGACATATGGGAGGATGTTTAACAAAGGTGTAGTTAGATTTTGATATAGAGAGGGACTTTGGCCAGCATCTGACTTAGCTCCTGACTTTCTTCACTAGTCAGTGATAATGAAACCATAGTTTGAGGTATTTGTTTCTTGTTTGCGTTGATCAGAAAGTTTCTAGGCAAAGATTTCTTGTGGGCACTGCCCTATTTTAAAACATAAACTTTGTATCCTTGGTAAAAGTCTGAATGTTCTGGAAAGCATGTCAATTTTAAGGTGCTTCCTTGTGAGATCACTATAAAAATACTAGCTTGACATCAGTAAAATTGCAGCAGAGTCAAAACCATCAAGGTGTCTCTGTCTGTCAATTCATCGCCAAAACCGTGTCTTCCTGTCCAAAGCCTTGTTCTCCCGTGGATGCCCAGAGCCCAACTGGGCCGGTCCATGGCAAATACCTTCCTGGACTTGAGGACTGCATATAGTTTTCCAATTAACTAATAAAACAGAATTGATACTTGGAAAAAAATCTTCCTGTAATATGCCTTTGGGGTTGCTCTTTGAGAAGTGTTTTGCTCTAGGCAGTCTCTTGCAAAAATTTGATGAAAAATTTCAACTCTGTGTTCAATTTTTGTTATTTTAATGTTCTTACGAATTATTTTAGAGTGGAAGGTCTAATGTACCAAAAAAAAAAAAACCCAAAAAACAAACAAAAACAAACAAACAAACAAACAAAAAAACAAAGGAGGAAAGCATGACCATCAGATTGTATTTAAACTCTTTGCTTAACAGTTACAATTAGTATGAGTATTTGTATTTGAGGGACACAGAACCACCAGCTAAAGCCAATTTAGTCCAACTTTGTCAAACACTGAAAGTTTAAGTTGTCTGGATGAAAGTAGCATCAAACAAAGCAAAATGAGTTTTAGTGTAGATATTTAAACAGATGGGCACCTGTTGGTTGGATAGCCAAATTTTGCGCAATCATGGGAGTTTTCCTTATGGCTCAAGGTTTCCTCCCATGACACAGGAGGGTTCCCCTAGTGGTTCATCCTGATGGAATTTAGATAGACATAGAAACCTTTGTACAAGTCTGTGAAGAATTAGTGCCATTTGATTCACTTCAGTTGGAAAGAGCCACCCTAAATGGTTATAAGATCCATTTATCCCTTCTGTGGGTTGGAGCCTCAAAATGAAGAAAAGGGGGAAGAGGAGCTGAGCAGGAAGCTTTCCTAGAGTTCCTGCTTCCCAATGCTTTTTGGATGCCATGAAAACAGCTGCCTTGCTGTTTTACCATTGCTTTTCACCATGATAGACAATATCCTTGAATTATAAGCCTACATAAGTTCTTATTCTTGTAAACTTAATCAGGAAAAAAAGAAAGTAACTAATATGATCTTCAAGTGTCAAGAGGGTGAGGAATGCTAATATAGAACATGGCTGTTCTGGTAAGAGATGAGATCCAAAGATCATCTAGGTCGCTCTGATCCAGCTGGAATACACACACTCTTAATTCAGGAGACAGTGACAAGCAGATCAGAGTTCAAGGCCAGCCTAGTGCAGAACCAGTTTCAGGAAAAGAAAAGCTTAGATCCAGGTGTGTGGATACATTCCTTTAATCCCAAACAATGAAGGTAAATTTAGGTTGAAGAAGGAAGCACCCATGTTTGAAAGTGATGTCTAGTTGAGTGGCAGAAAAGGTGACAAATCACTGAAGATTTGACAAAATAGGATACTCCCAGTCTCATGTGAAGAGAGAGGAAAGGGGGCAACTTAGGGGGCAATACAAAGTGATAAGAGGCAGTTTTACGGGGACAGTAATAGAGAGACTGTGGAGAGAGAAGTCAGGTGAAGCCTCAGGACCCAGAGAGTAAAATGGAGCCAGGAAATTAAAGCAGATTGCTGGAGTTAGTTGGAGGCTAAGCTGAGCAATTCAGAGGCCTAGAGAAAAGCCAGACTGAATAAGTTAGATGGAAGAGGGGTTTAAGTTAAAATATCAGAGCTGAAACAGTCAGCCCAAAGCTCAGTAAGAACAAGAATGGGCGATCATATTAAGCAGTAAGTCTCAGAGGCTGAAGAAATCCTAGGCCTAGGTTAGAAACTATGGAGGCTAGAAGCTTCCAGAACTAGGCCTAGGTTAGCAGAAGAGGCAGTATGCCTCCCAGACAATTAACTGAACCAGGCAAATAAAACATACTTTTATAAGAAGTGAAACACTGAGATCTGCATTATTAGGATGCTAAGATCAAATATTAAAGCAAAACACTTAATAGGGAAGGCGTTAAGTAAGGGTGCATTTTATTGGAGACAACCAAAGAAGGAGGTGACTTACTGCAGTAAAAAAATATAAAAGCTTCAGAGGTTTGAAATGAAGGTGTTTTAACTTGCGAAATACAGTATTCTCTTTCTTTCTTCCTTTTTATTGAGTTTATTTACTTTACATCTTAAGAGTATATCCTCCCTTCTCAACCCACACTAACCTACCCCTCCTGACCCCCTCCTCTCTCTCTTTTCCCCCAGAAATGGGAGCTCCCTCCCCTACAGACCCAGCCCGCAGGTCTATCAAACAAGACTCTAAGAGAGGGGGTGAGAATGGGATTGGAGAAGAGATGTGAAGAATGGACACAAGACAGAATTCTAATCAAGTCTCCATTTATCTATGATTCTTTAGGTTACAGCTTATAAAGAGTAAGAATGGACAATTCAGGGGAAGGAACTAGTTTCATTGAAAATCACAGAGCACGATATTCTCCAGGAAATTCTAAAAGCAGGAGAAAAGATCTCATGCAGATACCTACCAAATCTAAATGCTTGAGCACACATCTAAAGAGCAAAGAACACCTGTGGTCCAGAGGTGGAAAAATCACCATGTCATACTAAGCACACTGTGCTTTATGGATTCCAATCAGGCTAGAACCAAGCAGCCATTTTATAGCTACACAGTTCCCCTTTTTTTATGTTTTCAATGCTGTGATCCCAAGGGAACTGTGCCTGTCTTAGGTTGGAATCCTGGATCTTTCACCCTTGCTTGCTGGTCACTATATATATCAGCGGCTATTGGCCAAACTCCTGTCTTAGGATGCGAGGGTGATGAAGAAGACCACTGTGGATTCTCTTAGCTGTCACTGGTGAACCGGTTTAGCTCACTGGGATAGTTAGTATTTTGTAAGGGAGGTCTCAAAGGGACCGGCATCCACCATTTTCAGCCTGTGGTAATGGACCTGTATGGGTTTTGCCTTGATGGCATCAATCTGCTGCTTAAGGAAAGCCATGAGGTTATTAAACAGTATTGGACCGAAGGAAATCAAAAGAAACAAGCCTATCGGGGTCCTAAAATGGAGGGAAAGAGGGTACTAAGCCAAGGAGAATTTCTAAACCCCTGCTCTTGTTCCCTCAGATGTTTTCTTTGCTCCAAGCCTTTCCTGACCTTTTTTTATGGAATCCTTTACTACTCCTGAATGATCTACATAGAAACAGCATTAATCTTTTAGGGCAGCCCAGAGCCCTTCTTGCTGAGCAAATAAGAGGTCTAGTCCTCTTCTGTTTTGTAACACTACTTTTGAAAGAGGTTAAAGATTTTTGTAAGTGGGAGATAGCAGTTTCCATTCTTTTAATATCTTGGTCAATTGGCAATCTCAGCTGATCATAATATCTATCCTACAAAACTAAAGAAGAAAGTTCTGTTCCCGCTCCAGCTAGGTCCAAGTCCAAGAAAACAACCACTGCAACTGCAGTAACTGGTTCTCTTTTAGGGCGTAGCAAAGCTTGATCCTGCTTTGGGTCCCAAAGATGAGAAAACTGATCAGAGGAAGAATATGTTAATCTTGGCACTAATTGTACCAAAACACAGTAAGAATCATAAAACAAATGCACAGAAACGGAGGGGTTGAGGCCATCAGAATAAGCCTACCAAGTATTGTTTGGAGGAATTACATGTTGTCCTGCTCCTGAGGCATTTATACTCTTAAAGGTTTCATTACAGACATGTTTCTGTGAAGCAGGAACTTTACCAATACATGTTCCCTGTCCTTGGTTAGACTGTAGGGTTAGGTGAACTTGAGTGGTCTGCAGCCATCTACATGGGCTATGATCTAATGAAATAGAAAAACTACCTAAAACAGAAATTTCTTCATAGTAGGGAGGTTTTGCATTATAGCAAAGCCAACAGGAGTCTGCTAAATCAGGTCTAGATTCACTAAGGGTAAGAAAAGCATGGTAAACAAGTTCTAAAAGAGAATCCTCACTAGACTGATCTGATATGGGAGCTACTATAGGAACAGGTATTAAACCTGGAGAAAGCATGCCCCGTGGTAGGGTGGTAGGCTCTGGTAGAGGTTTTAGAACTGGAGCCAGAACCGGATTTGGTCCTATTCCTACTGTTTTATCTGTAGGTAACTGACTGAGTAACCTTGTAGTAAAAACAGTAGCAGGGTGTTTGCTGAGTTTTTTTTTTTTTTTTAATTCTAATTCCCTAGGATAGTCCTGTGTCCCAGTTTTTTCTTTTTTCCTGACTTCGTGAATAAAATATTTAAGGTAGGTGTGCCCCTAAAACAACTATAAGCATGTATCTCACCATTTTCAAGATCTTTTATGTTTACTTTTATGGAGTCTGTAAATCTGGGAAGTCTCCACCATACACAGCTTGTGATCTCAGATCCCCACTTGGCACAACAAGTATCTCCTGGTTCTCCACATCCTCTTTTTCTTATTCTCAGCCGGACAGACATAGAAGTAACCCCAACTGTTTTCCCTATAGCCACAATTTGAAAATAACTTGGAGGATGGAATTAGTGTATCAGGAAACCAGGTCCCCTTATGTGCAATTTTAGAGACACTAAAGACATCTTCTCCTTCTGGCCCCAAAATTAACCAAGTAAGATTAAGTGGCACGTGTGGATTTGAGTGTTGATCTTCCATCCCCATCCTAGTGCAGCCACGATCAATGTCATCCAGGCGATAATCCAATTCACTTTTCTTTTTCAGTAAGACAAGAGAAAGAGTCATTCTCAGGCATTTACTGGATATATTGTTGTTATCTATTTGCTTTATAAGTCTTTTAGGTAACCATCGTGCTGCATCCATTTGTCTGGAATTAACACAAATTGCACCGCTACCCCATATTAGGACTGGGTCTAGGCCATGCCATTTATTATCCAAAGGATCCTTCCAGAGAACAGTAGCATATTGAGTTTTTGTATTTTCATGCCAGAATCATTCAGCTGCTGAATGACCATCTTTGTCCAAATTTTAAAAATTTAAAATAAAGAGACAATGTGATAAAAGATTTTTTGGTGATCCCCTTTCATTGGGTACCATTCCCCCTTTTTAACTTTTTCAAGAGTATTTTTAATAGATAAATGAACCTGTTATACCATGCCCTGTCCTTGTGGGTTATATGGAATTCCAGTGGTATGTTTAATATTAAGCTTAATACAAAATTGTTGAAAAGTTTTTCCAGTATAACCAGGGCCATTGTTAGCTTTAATTTGTTGAGGGAATCCCAACACTGCAAATGCTGAAAGTAAATGGGCAATGACATGTTTACTGTTTCCCCAGATTGTAGGGTGGCAAAAATAAATCCACTGATGGTATCAATATTAGCATGAACATATTTTCAATTACGAAATTTATTTATATGTGTAACATCCATCTGCCAAACAGCGTTTGGTATTAGTCCTCTAGGATTTACTCCTAGGTGAGGTGTGCACAAAAATGTCACACAGGAATGGCATTGTTTAACAATTTGTCTGGATTGTTTTTTTGTTTTGTTTTTTTTTTTTGAAATTTTAAACATTAATCGTAAAGTATGAGCATTAAGATGATGAATTTTATGAGCTTCAATAGCCTGTGAAAGATTGTCCTTTGTATGTTGCATATTAAAGCCAATAATTCTAGTTGTCAAATCAGGTTTAAAATTATCTTTTGCTAATGGGCCAGGTAGTCCTGAATGACCTTGAATATGAACAATATAGAGAGGCTGAGAACGCTTTTGAATTAAAGACTGACATTGTAGGAATAATTTTGCTGTATCAGAGCATGTTTTATTTGTGTTGAAGTTTTTAGAATGGGAATCAAATTGGCCAAATAGGCATTATTTGTATAAATATTTAAAGCTTTATTGGGAAAGGCTGAACATACAGCAATAATGGCTTGCACCTCTACAAGCTGAGTTGGTTTTAATGAGGTTTGAAAATTTCTAGTTTTTTTTATTAAAAACATATAATGCTCAGGATGATCCTTTCCAGGTCCCACCATTTACCTGCAAATTTCATGATTTATTTTTCATTGCTGAGTAATACTCCATTGTATAGATGTACCATAGTTTCTGCATCCATTCTTCAGTTGAGGGGCATCTGGGCTGTTTCCAGCTTCTGGCTATTACAAATAAAGCTGCTACAAACATGGTTGAGCAAATTTCCTTTTTGTGTATTTGAGGCTCTTTTGGGTATATGCCTAGGAGTGGTATGGCTGGATCTTGAGGAAGCACTATTCCTAGAACCCTGACAATGCAGCCACTTCTGATGAGAAGTGATAGACTAAGATCAGAAAGAAGGATAGAAGGACCTATCAGTGGACTTGGGGAGGGGCATGCATGCAGAAAGGGGGGGAGGGTGGGACCAGGAGGGGAGGAGGGAGGGGCTTATGGGGGGATACAAAATGAATAAAGTGTAATTAATAAAAGTTAAAAAAAAGAAAAAAAACATATGTCACTTGACAATTAGATCCATCTGTAAATATAATAAGTGTGTTTGCAAGAGGTTGTAAGGAAGTCTTTCAGGGAAACACAAAAGCATGCAAGTTATAACATTGAATTAATTTATCTGGTGGATAATGATCATCAATTTCTTCTGGAATTGAGGCACAAGCGATTGGCCAACAATCTGTATTTTGAAATAACCAATCTACCTGTGCTTTAGAATAGGGCTGAATAATTATATTAGGTTCTATGCCAAAATATTTTTGTTATTATTTTTTTAATAAAATAATATCTGCAATTGCATTATTACCTTACTAGGGGAAGAAGGAAGGTGCACCCACATAATTGGTGCTCCTTGCCAGAATGCTGTATTTGGTGTTACAGTGGTGTTGAATATGATAGACATTAGAGGTTTGGAATAATCAACACAAGTAATGAATTGTGAAGCAATAGCATTTTTAACCTTTTTTTTTCAATGCAGTTTATTCAGGAACCTTGAACAATCATCTGACCCTGGGGAAAGCCAGCCCACAGCTTAAATAGCCTCTGGGTAGCCAACCTCAGCATGCCACGTGGGCAATGCAGATAGGTCCACATACATGGAAGCAAGCCAGATCCTCAGCCTTAGCCAAATGGGGAGTTGTTCGTGACAGAGAGCACTCACCATCGGGAAGGTGGAAGGCGGAAACCAGCTCCATCTTTCAGGCGCGGCATTACGCAGCTCTCTACAGTTCCCCCTTTTTGTTTTAGAGGCATCAGGCAAGAGTAGAGGTCTGATCTCTGATATTAGAAATAAACTGGGACGTTGTACGGATGTTCATTTAGGTGTCATCCACCCAAAGAACATCAGACCCGGCTGATACCTTTTTTTCAGAGGCGGGACCTGGGGCATCAACCTGCATGAAATCAGACATGCTCTTCTCTGGGTTCAAAGCGGCTGACCCTGAGTGCAGTGCTTTAAGGGCTAAGAGTCCCTCTGCAGTGAGAGCTCTAGGAGACTTGGGATCATTATCTCCTTTTAGAATGTCAAATAATGGTTTTAATTTACCTGTGGTTAGTTTTAAATAAGGTCATAACCAATTAATATTACCTAGAATTTTTTGAAAATCATCGAGTGCCTTTAAATTCATTTTAAAAGTTTCCTTTTTATTTATAAGTTTTGGTCCATTAATTTGAAATCCCAAATATGTATAAGGATCTTGAAGCTGAACTTTTTTTAAGTGCAATTTGCAATCCTGAGTTTTTTAGAGCTATTTTTAAATCTGAAAAACATTTTAAAACTGTATTTTGTTTATTTTTTGCTAAGAGAATGTCATCCATATAACGAACAATATAGATTTCCCTCCATGTTTTTCTGAAGAGGTGGCAAAACCTGTTCTTGAGCATCAGTTTTGGATTTACACTCAGTAGCCCAATGTTTTTCTCTATGGCATCTTGGACACAGTTTAGCAGCAGGATTTTTGGCTTCTGCCTGTTTCTTATTTTTATAATCTTTGGCAAAGTGTCCAATTTCACCATAATTACAGCATTTTTTAAAGTTTTGTTAAGTTAAAAATTGTTTAACAGTATATCCTTGTAGGGCGGCCACCATAGCTAGGCCTTGTTGATAGGCAGCCCCGATATTAGAGTATAATCTAATATATCCTGATAAATCTGTCATTTTTATAAGGCAAAATTGCTGCTTGGCAGGCTGTATGAGCATTTTTAAAAGCCAATTGCTGCACAAAAGGAAGTCCACTCTGAGTGAATATCTTTTTTGTATTACATTAAAATTAGCATTATTATTACTACATATTTCTTAGATGTATGTTTTAGAACCAAATTTAAGGTAAATCTATATAGGCAAACTTTATAGTTACCCATCCTAGGCTTATCCTTAAAACTTAAACAAAAAGACTAGGTAAGGCTTAATCTTATCATATTGCATTAAAACTTAACAGAAAAAAAATTAAAGGACAAAAGTTTTATTTAACATTAAACAAAGAACTAAACTTAGCTTATAGCCCTTAGCAAAAATGGGCTATTCTGGCCATACCAAATCTATAAGTCAGAAAGAAACAGCATTAAATCATTTATTTAGGCACTGGCAGCCAGGCATATATTTCATACAATGTTTAACAATGATCTGAATATAACCCTGCATAACCCTGTGTTAACATGGAACTGTAGTCCTTTTTTTCCTTTAAAAGAGCATAATCAAACATTTTGCATTAAAAAATCTCTAGCCATTTAAATGAAAAACAACATATTTTACAGATTTTTTTTTTGTAATCATAAATGCCCTCTGGCTTTTTATATATACACTGACCTTTTATAACCTTTTATATACCTTTAGGTTTTTAGATTTGTTCTTCTGGTTTAAGTCCACAGAGAAACATACACACAAGAAACAGAAATCAGACATTGTCACTGTCAGAGTAACCAAAATACCCAAATACCGGGACTTGACCAGTCCTTCCCAGACACAGGTCCCACAGATGCCAGAAAAAGTGGACCTCCTCATGGGTTCCCCCCACACACAGATTCCATAAACAGCAGAGCCCCCATGGCCCTCTCCTGGCTCCCTCCCCAGGAATTGGAGTATCCTCCAGATTCTCTCCACAAGATTGAAAACTCTCTGAGCATCCCCAGACCTCGCTAGCTGACCGAGACCAGAAACCAGAAACCAGAAACCAGAAACCAGAACAGCCAGCCTGCAGACAAAAGCAACGACACAGACAAATGCCAAAACAACAGCGGTACCTTCTCCTAAATAATTTTATGCTCTTAAATTGCATAAATCACCTTGATCTCCCACATGAACCTTAGAAGTACTTTTTTTCTGCCTGTTTGGCTGCTCTGATTTTCCCAAGTAACTCTTTTAACTTGTGAGATTAATTTTGTTCATTTTAACCTTTACTCGCCGCGTTTTTAAAGCGTCTTTTAACCCTTCTACAAAGGTCTCATGCTTATTCATTTGTTGTCCCATAATCGCTGATCACTTACTGTGAGGCAGGCTCCCCCAGAGTTGTCCTTTTTTCTCATCTATTTCTGGCCAGCTTCTCTATCAGCGTTCTTCACTGAATCCCTTGTACTCAAGTCCCACGTCCGGGTACCACTTGACCTTGCCTGCAGGTCAGTCGAATGAGACCCTAAGACAGGGGGTTAGAATGGGATGGGACAAGATTTGCGAAGAATGGAGACAAGACAGAATTCTGATCAAGTCTCCGTTTATTGTTCTTTAGGTTACAGCTTATAAAAAGTAAGAATGGGCAATTCGGGGGGAGGAACTAGTTTCAGTGAAAATCACAAAGCAGGATATTCTCAAGGAAATTCTAAAAGCAGGAGAAAAGTTCTCAAGCAAGCGAGAGGAAAGTTCTCATGTGGATACCTGCTAAATCTAATCAGTTGAGCACACATCTAAAAAACAAAAAACACCTGTGGTCCAGGGGTGAAAAATCACCATGTCATGCTAAGTACACTGTGCTTCATGGATTCCAAGCAGGCTAGAATCAAGCACCATTTTATAGCTCCAAACATCCTACCCCATGCCAACCTTCCCCAGCACAACAAGTAACATCAGGACTGTGCATGTCTTCATTCCTCAAGCCAGGGAAGGCAGCCCTGCCAAGAGGAAGTGATCCAAAAGCAGAAAATGGAGTCCATGTTAGAAACAGCCCCCACTCCACTTGCAGTCACCCCATATGAAGACCAAGTATTCCATCTGCTACATGTGTGCAGGGGGCCTAGGTCCACATAGTTGATGCTTGCTCCTTTGTTAATGTTTCAGTCTCTGAAAGCCCCCATGGGTCTGGGATAGTTGTCTCTGTTGGTCAATTTGTGAGGTTCCTGTCCCTTTCAGGTCCTTCCATCTTTCCCCCAACTCTTCCACAGGAACCTCAGAGCTCTGCCCCGTGCTTAGCTACAAGTCCCAGCTTCTGTCTGGATCCACTGCTGACTGGAGCCTCCCCGAGGACAGTCGACTTAGACTCCTATGTGTAAGCAGAGCAGAGCATCACTATTAGTGTCAAGGCTGGCTCTCTATCCTTGGGTAGATCTCAGGTTGGGCCAATTACTGGGTGGACTTTCCCTTAACCTCTGTTTCCTCTTTATCCCTGCACTTCCTGTAGACAAGGTAATTTTTGGATCCCAGGTTTTGTTGGTGGGTTGATGTTCCCCTCTTTCCACTAGTCCTGCCTGACTAGGAGGTGATCACTTCAGTCCTTATGTCCCCCTCCACCTCTGCTGTCTATTCTAGTTCTCCTCTGAGTGACATTCTGGCACCCTCCCTTGTCCCCCTTGTTTCTTAGCTTCTTTGGGTTTGTGGATTGTAGTATGGTTATCCTCTACGATAGGTCTAATATATACTTACAAATGAGTACATACCATGTGGGTCTTTCTCTGAAGGCATTACCTCACTTAGGATGATCTTTTCTAGTTCCATCCATTTGCCTGCAAAATTCATGATTTCACAACAGAGGAATCTCGAATGGCTGAGAAGCACTGAAAGAAATGCTTATTGTCTTTAGCCCTCACAGAAAGGCAAATCAAAACTACTCTCAGATTCCATCTCACACCAGTCAGAATGGCTAAGATCAAAAACTCCAGTGACAACTCATGGTGGCAAGCATGTAGAAAGGGGGAAAATTACTCCACTGCTGGTGGGAGTGCAAACTTGGGCAGCTTCTCTGGAACTGAACTTGGAACTTTCTCAGAAAATAGAGAATAGTTCTATCTCAAGGCCCAGCTGTACCACTCCTGGGCATATAACCCATGAGATGCTCCACCATACAACAAGGATATTTGATCAACTATGTTCATAGCAGATTTATTCATAAGAGCCAGCAACTGGAAACAACCTAGATGTCCCACAACCAATGAATGGATACAGTAAGTGTGGTACATTTACACAATGGAATACTACTTAGCTCTTAAAAACAAAGAAATCTGGTATTTTCAAAGTCAGGTCTGAAAATCTGCTCTGAGGTAACTTTGAAAAATATGATTCTTTCCCTCTTATCCTTGTCCCAAACCCCAGGCAATTAAGCCTTAACCTTAGTTGAGCAGAGTAGTGGATGCCATTTAGAATCTACCTTCCAGAATTCTAGGGCAAATGAGTAAATGATTTGGTTCTTTTAACCAAAATGTTGGGCTGTTAACTAAACCCTGGGCAGAGTAACCTGAGCCTCTTCTTGGTGAGCTGAGGATTAGAGAAGGCAGGTATGGGGTGCAGTCTTCCTGAAGTGGAGGTTGATGAGTTTCCTCTCTTAATACCAATATTTTTAACTGCATCAATTATTTTCTTAATATCCAATTCTTATACGTTAGTTATTATTTCTACAGTTTGCTATGTCCTAATAAAGGTTTCCTTTGACAAACAGAAGCTTTTTGGTTTCATGCAATCCTTTCCTGTTCCAATGAGATCAAGGCTATGGTTCACCTCTTCTATCTATTAAAGGTATCTTTGATTCATTTCTATTGGGTTCTGTACAGGATAATAAATATGGTTATATTTTTGCCTTTTACATACAGCCATCCAATTTAACCAGCAAAATTTATTTAAGATGCTCTCTTCTATTTTGTATGTAATTTTTGGCCTTTTTACACTTAAAAATTATTACATGTTCATAAGTGTATGAATTCATATGTGAAGATTCACTTTGGCTGTTGATAAGTGTGTCCAATTATATGATAATGCCAAAGTGTTTTTAGTTCTACTACTCTGAAGTACAATTTGAAAACAGGGATAGTGGTATCTCCAGAAGTTCCTTATAATACCTGGGTTATTTAATCTTTCTTTATTTTTTTATATTTCCATATATATCTGAGGATCTGTACAAACAATGTCTATACAAACAATGTCCTGGTGGTGGATTTGCACATGTTTATTCCCAACATTTCAAAGGCAGAGACAGATTCCTCTTTGTCTGATGCAAGACTAGACTCCATAGTTAGTTCCAGGACAGCTAACACTATATTAAAAACACCCTGTCTCAAAACCCAAAATATCGTGTGTCAAGTTAAAACAAAATTAGCCAGCAAATACACATCTGTGCTTGAAACTATTAAAATAGAATCCCACATCTAAATAATATTTTTAAAATGCTAAATCCAACTGAGGGTCCCAAGCATTCTTAATAAGGGCTGTAATTCTGAACTTGAATATCACTGCTAATTGATAATTCTGGACTGTTTGTTAATTAACAAACAGTGAAACAAGGGAAACCTACT
Organism: Meriones unguiculatus; assembly: GCF_030254825.1. Classification (NCBI taxonomy): domain Eukaryota; kingdom Metazoa; phylum Chordata; class Mammalia; order Rodentia; family Muridae; genus Meriones; species Meriones unguiculatus. The sequence goes on along the minus strand of NC_083354.1, from coordinate 36,409 downwards.
TAGAAAAGGTGATGACCACAAATGAAAAGGAAACATAGTCAGCCATATTTAATAGTATTTTATTGTATAATTACAAAAGAGAGAGAGAGAACTATAGAGAAGGAAATACTTAAACAACACTAAAGTACTGGATTACAGCTTCCTATGAACATGTGCAGCCAAAGGAGAAGAAAGGCCTGACAGGGTAATTGAAGATGCCAGGAGGGTAACTGTATATGAGAGAACTCTTGGCGACATCCAGGAAATTGACATATCCACCGTCACAATCAAGGAGCACACCAACCCGGCCCACTGGCTTCTCTATAAAGTGTTGAGATTCTGGGCAGGTGGTGAGGAGACTGTACTGGTTACCCTGCTTTGCACACAAAAGGAGAAATACACGCTCAAGTTCATTCTGTTGAAGGTCATCCTGAAAGACTCCTAGGGCCCATTCAAAAGACTTTGTTAAATTCAGCTCCCAGTAATATTTCCCAGTGGTGAAGCTTTGTGATCCCCTGGCAGCAAAATAGTGTTGAGATGATTTCACAGATGTCTCCTCTTGGTGAGGCCTACAGTTGAATCTTCTCACAGCATCAAATAGGGTCATCCTGTCAGGGGGTAAGATTGCTTTTCCAAATGAAATGTACACTGTGGAAAGAGGCAACATTTTAATTAAAATGAATATTTTAATTTCTCAGGTCAGAGAGGTGCCTGAATTTTAAAAGAGAATTATAAAAGAGAAGGCTAAGCCTAGAGGGTTAAATGTGGCTCAAACACTTCAAAGTCAAGAAATTCCACAAGCAACAGAATGGGATCCTGATGAAAAAAAGAGGAGGGAGCTTCATCCAACTTCTGTCAGGTGAATTTTAATTACACCTGGCAAAAGGAAGATGCATGCATTGCTTCAAGGTCTGGAGTGAAGGCTGTCATCATGGTCCTCCATAAAACCAATTTGTAAGAGAGGGGCAATGATAATCATATCTTTATTTGCATGGAAGCACTCATGTTTATACTCAAGGACAAGCTAAATATGCATTAAAAGAGGTTTGCTGGTTGTTACTGTCTACCTTTATCCCCTGGCATCTCTGATACTCTTTCCCTGTGAGGGTATAATTCACATTTATATCTAATAGGGAAATTTAGACACTGTCTCATATCCTACAATTTTGTTTTATTTTTATTGCTCATGATATACACCCTGTGTACATAGTTATTTTATGTTTATTTATTTAATTCTGTTTGACACAGTCTTGGTATATATTTTTGACTGACCTGGAACTCACTTTATCGACCACACTAGCCTCAAACTCACCAGTAATCCTCATGTCTCAACATTATATTGTTAAGATTACAAGTATATAACGCTATATTTTGTGCATTTTTAAGCAAAGAAGTGCATGTACTTTATAAATTCAACTGCTAAAATGTTTAAGGAGAGACAATCAAATATCTTCATCATTGGGTTTATTTAACATGAATTAGATTATATTGAATTAATTTATCATTCCTTATGTCACAAGAAAAAACTGATACTATATTTTCATCCTGGATCACATACAACAATATATTCATGTTCATCTATATTTTTAAATGACCATGTGAATAAACATGATTAGAAATGAGACTTACATTGACATATCTTTCAGTGGAGATTAAAAAAAGACAGGTTTGTTAGGGTTATCTCATTGTTGAAGGACACCTCCAGTCATTTCAGCAGTGCTGACACTCACCTTGGAAGTACTTGGACCTCTCAATCAGTCCAGTGATGGGCAGGGCACTGAGCTCTGGTTTCATAGGCTGGGGCATGCAGAGCTGCACTGACTCACTCCTGCAAGGAGAAGAAGACCTTGGTCTGCCTGGTGCTAAAGACACCATCACAGTGATTAGGAGAAATGCTCACTCCAAGTTCAGACAGTGACTCAGGAGTTAAATCCCTTCCTACACAAGCTTGACAACTTGATTTCAATCCCTGGAACCCATGGTGGAAGGAAAGGACTGACTCCTGAAAATTGTCCTCTGACCTCCACACTTGGACAATGGCACACATGCATGTGTGCACACACATAAAGAAAGCAAATCAAATTCGTACAAGTGAACAGTTGACTGAAAATCTTTCACACAAGCATTTTCGGATATCATAGTGACCCTAAGATCAGGAGACAAAGCAGTTTCCTCCTAGATACTTTTTGGAGACCTTCCTGTTACCAATTTGTTTGTCCATGTGTTCTGCTATTTCTACTACCAGAAAATGCTGCTGATGGGCCTCAAGATTTATGATTTCAAAAGTAGATATTTTATCACCAAGCCCTCTTGCATACACTGCTTTACTGTTATGTAGTAAGTAAAGATATTTTCTGGTAAAGAATAGGTGTCATATACATGAAACCAATCTCAAACTTCATACACAAGCAATTGTGTATTATTCATATCTAAAGGATATTTTTAGTTTGCTAAGGCAGCTTGGTCAATTTTATAGCCTAGTTCAAGGATCCTGGCTTGCACTGATGATTGTACTCACCTTCTGAACATGTCTTCCAAATCCTGCAAAGACAACAAGAATAGTTAAGATTTCTGAAGAAATGGCTTACAATGTTTTTGTATGAAGTTCATATAAATGTTAGTCATCATCACACTTATTGACCTTTCAAATTTATTTTCATGTCTTAAGATAATACCAAACAAACAAATGAGCAGAAAAGAATTCTCAATGAAATCAGACAGTGAGCGCAATATTGGAGAAGAACATGCATAGGGATTGTACATTGTTTTACAACCCACAGTGCTCTGCAAGTGGGACTTTCCTTGAGCCTGTCCACAAAGCACAGGCATGATTTTACTAAGAATACTTTCAAACTGCAAAGTCACCCCTGAATGATATCTCATGCCTGTAATTCCAAAATTTGGGGTTTTTAGACCTCAGGATTACTATGAGTTTCAGGCCATCATTTACCACCAAAGAAGTCCATGCATCAAAGCTTCATCTTCCAAAGAACACACAAAAATACATCTTGTAAAGAGAAGACATTAGCTATAAATTTCTTTAAAACTGTACATAATTTTCAAGTAGAGGCAAAAAAGAATAAATGTTTGCTAACAGGAATAACTGAATTTGGGATTTTAGAGAAACAAGCTACAAAAGCAAAAGATGAGGAGATATTCAATGGGGAATTCACTGACACAGGGTCAAAAGCTTGCTCTTTTAAGGTATGACAGAACATAGTGTCTCCAGATTATCCCTAATATCCGCTGACAATAAGTGCATGGATTGTGGACAGCTATCTTAGATGTAACAGTCCCAGTATGGGCCTCAGATAACAAAGCCCTTCCATGCACTCCTCCATGCTCACCTGGAGCAGCACCACATATGGCTGCTGGGACATTGTCATCAGCTCCCGATACATTTCTATTAGTTGACTCCTCTTTTGGACCATCAAGGCTTCACTTTTCCTCAGTTTCTCTAACCTAGTCTGGCCTTCATTTTCCATATACTCTATATGCTGCTTTTCTTCTTCATAATGGATTGGATGTAGTTTCCTATATTCTTTCCTGATCATTTCTTTCCGAAGAGTCACATAGTCCTGAAGGAAAAGCCCAGAATATTTTATCATCTCAACTGATTCCATCTAAGCTTAAATTTGACTGGTCGATCCTGTCCCCACTTTTACTGTTCCCACTTTTTAGAAATGGAAATTATTTTATTTCATTCAATTTTCTTTGTTAGTGGCACAATCAAACAAACCCATCGTTTTCTCTAAGTATTTTCATCAATTTAATGACATCTTGAGCCAATTGAAAAGATATTTTTGATAATTCATATGTTCACACAAACATAACATTCTGCACGTAGAAATTAAATATCATGATATAGCCATAAAGTCAAACACACTGTGCTGAACTGTCAGGAAGTCACTCATTAGACTCAACATTCTCTACCACAGCCTGTCCACGCTCTCTGAGTGCAGAGTTGTATACCACACTCAGAATTAGAGACCTGCAGAAAAGGTTTTCCTAGTATCAATGCCCATGCCTTATTCCCAGCTTGTGAAGTTTTCAAGAGAGCTGCCTCAACCTATTTTCAAGCTGATTTTCAGCATCAGTTTCATACCCACCGACCACTGAGTTGTCATTCTGTTCTCTGCCTTTAGATTCTCTTGATTTTCTTGGAGCTTCTCCCATAAAGATGCCATTTGATTTAGAAATCTCTCCTGTAAAACACAATGAGTGTCTACTTTGGGTAGTACTGATGGACCCTTAGGCAATGAACAGATTACTTTAGGGAGAGTAGAAGGATCACAGTGTACTTCATTTTTCTTTTATTGACAATGAATTTTAGATTTTAGGGAATAGAAATAAAAAATACAACATAACCCTTTGTTAAGTGATTTATAAGCCTCACTGGGTAACATCCATCTGGTTGGGATTCCCAGATCCTTCTCTCTAGTTAATTCCAATGTATTTTTTTTCTCTCATTTAGTCACCAGTCATGGACAGTTTAGAAAGATATGATCTTACGTGGTCACTTTCTAGTGACCTGGACATGAAGAAATATAAATTAGATATTATCTTTACACTTAGGGTTTTCTAAACAAATGTTTATATTTATAGTCACTCTCTCTCCATTACATGTTTAAAATTTGCCACCATTTAGAACAGAAAGGCTTCCTCATAATCAGGACAGGCATCTTTCTGTGCTCTGCTAAGCTCCCTCTCTCCAGCTGCCATGTTCTCTCAGAAACATCACTTACCATTTGCCCCTCAGCAGCTGCTTCAATGGGACAGTGTCTGTGACCCTTGTGTTCCTGAGAGTCAGAGCACAGTTGACAGAGAAGGACCCTGTTCTCCTCACAGAAGATCCTCTTTATCTCCTTGTGGGTCACACACTTGTTCTCCTCAGAGTTCAGGTACTTCATGAGAATGTTTTGTCTGGCAATGTGCACCAGCTTCTTCAGAACAACGTTGGTTCTGAAGTCCTGTTGGGATGGATGCCTACATGTGGGACAGTGGACAGGAACTTGCAGGTCTTCCCAGGAAAGGCAGAGGCAGGCCCGACAGAAGCTGTGTCCACAGCTTATGGTGATTGGGTCTGAAAGGCAGCCCAAGCAGATGGAGCAAGTGAGCTCTTCCTGGAAAGCCTGTGAGATGCCTGACTCCATTTTCCTGAGGAAAGAAACAGAATTACTATTATTGGGCACTAGAGAAGCAAGAAACTTCACAAAATCTGACTCAAATTGTGATTCAGTTCTGTCTGTGTCAAAACAGGATTCATTTTTTGTATGACCAAAAGGAAAATGAAGCATAGGTGTATAGTTGTTGATAATTCCTGGCACAATTTTCTCTATGGAAACACAGAGCATCTGATGACCTTCTGTCTTCCCATCTGCAATTCTTCTGGAGACTTCAGCCCAGATTGGTATGTTGATTCAAGGCCATAGCCATCTTTGATGTAGAGAAAAACAATGTGGTAGGAAAAATACACTGTACAGTGATCAAAGTCAATCAACTACACAGCTGGCCTTTCATTGCAGACGTACGTTAGTAGAACACCTTCTTCTTTTCTATTCAATAAAATAAACCCTACTTTACACCTATTCCATTAAATGCTTTTGTTTGATATCACATTAAGTTTCCTTTGTTCCACCACTTGCCAAGAATAATACTTTATGATGGCTCATAACTCAAGAGTATTGGCCATCATGCTGTGAAAGAAATGGTAGCAGGAGTTCAAAGCAGCTGGTCTCCTGGCATCCAACATCACACAGTGGGAAGCAAGAAAAACTTATGTTCAGCTCCTCTTCTGCTTTTTCTTTAGTTTGAGACCATAACCCATGAAATGGTGCAATTATCTCAATAGAATTTATGGTGGAACTTTGCATCTGAAAAATCAAACCCAATAATCATTCACAGAATTGAGAAGTCATTTTCATACCAATCCTAATTAACACCAGTTGAATACTAGGAAAACCCTCTGTGGAAATTGTTTGCTTCCCAAAGACACAATTCCTGCCTTGAGTTTATGAGGGAAAATCTTGAGACATAAAGGAAGCTCTCGTGACTATTTGAGACTTGGTTATCTAATCAATAGGGTTCCCATTTCTCATCTGTTTTAACTTTTACAAAATAAATAATCTTGCTTTTATTGATGCCAATTTTGTGATAATAACTTAAATTTCCTGGGATTTGAAACTGATGGAGTCCAGTGGCTATATAGGTGGTTGAGACATAACTCAAAATCCAGGACTAACACTCGTTTTCAATGATTAGAAAAAAAGATGTGGCCTTAACTTCTCTGATGGTCATGTTTTCCATGAAGTTAATTTTTTGTATAATAGACAACTCACCCCATAATGCTTTGGAAGTACACAGAGTTAACTAAAATACAACACTGAGGCTGAAGGTTGCATCAGACTTTAACCAGAATGTACTATTATAAATAGAATGGTGTGATTAGTGCTGTCTTTAACTGCATACAGCCTTCCAACTCAATATCAAGCTCTGTCAGGAATAGCCAATTCTACCAACATGGTAGACTATCAAGCAGCCCAGAAGACTCAATGCAATTCCTACCAACATTCCAACACAGTTCTTTAGAGACCTTAAAAGAACAATTCTCAACTTCATATAGAAAAGTAAAACAGCCAGCATAGCTGAAACAATCCTGTACAATAAAACAAAATACAAGAACCAAAAACTTCCTGAGTTATCACCATCCGTGATATGCTGTATTACAGAGCAATGGTTAAGAAAAATCACATGTTATTAGTATAAAAACAGAGAAGTTCATGAAAGGAATTGAAGAGTCAGAAATAGACCCAGATACTGGAGTTTTTACAAAGAAGCCAAAACCATTCAACAAATTGTGTTGGTATAACTCGATGTCTGTATGCAGAAGAATGCAAATAGATCTATATTAATCACCCTGCACAATTCTACACTTCAGGAGGTTCTAAGACCTCAACATAAACCAGATACACTAAATCTAATGAAAGAGAAAGTGAAAAATAGACTTGAACTCATTGGTACAGGAAACAACTTCCTAAACAGAACAACAACAGCTCAGGCACTAAGATCAATAATCAATAAATGGGACCTCATGAAATTGAATAAGTTCTCCAAGGCAAAGGACACTCTCAATAGCACAAAATAGCAGCCTTCAGAATGGAAAAAGATCTTCACTAACCCTACATCTGACAGAAAGCTAATATCAAAAATATATAAAGAACTCAAGAAATTAAACACCAGCAAACAAACAAACAAAAAAAAAACAATTAAAAAATGTGGTATAGAGCTAAACAGAGATTTCTCAAGAGAGAAATGTCTAATGATCAGGAAGTACTTCAAGAAATGTTCAATGTCCTTAGTCATCAGGGAAATACAAATCAAAATGACACCAAGATTAGATCTTACACCCATCAGAATGGCTAAGACCAAAAAGTCAAGTGCAGCACATTCTGGCAAGGATGTGGAGCAAGAGGAATGCTTCCCCATTGCTGGTGGGAGTGAAAATTTGTACAACTACTGCAGAAATCAATCTGGAGTTTTCTCAGAGAACTGGGAAACATTGTACATCAAGACCCAGAAATACCATTCCTAGCTATATACCCTAAAGATGCTCCACCGTACCACAAGGCCACTTGCTCATTTATGTTCATAGGAGCTTTATCCATAATAGTCAGAGGCTGAAAAGAACCTAGATGCCGCTCAACTGAAGAATGGATGATGAAAACGTGGTACACTTGCACAATGGAATACTACTCAGTGATTAAAAACAGAAAAATTTACTTCTATGCTGTTCCTAAATATCTCTAAATTCTGATATATTTCCAAATAATTTAGAGCATTTAATCATTATATATTATAAGTATATCCATTATTTGGAGGTGTTAGTCTTGCATCTATGCAGTACATACAAAAGAAAACACTCTTAAAATATTTTATAATTTGGCAAAGCACAAAATTGAAAAGTATCTTGTAACAATCCCCCAGATCATCACATCAGACCATCTAGAATGTTCATTATGACAAATCTAAAAATATCCATAACTTTAATCCACATTATATAAGGAGAAAGATGACCAAGAAAGATGATCACTTTTTTTTGTTAAACATAAAAATGTTAATTCTAAACAGAACCTTCAGATTTGTAATTAATTAAAAATAAAAAACATAATATACTTTTTCCTTGTGAATTTCTCACTCACCCAAGAAATTTTCTCAGGCCTCAGCAGTGTTTGGTAGAGATGCAGTATTATTAGCTCAGCTCTGGGGTCAAATTCTCAATGTGTGGAAGTGATAGATCTAGCAGGGTCTCGAGCTAGAAGGTTTGGAAACACACTCCACACTCGGTCTAGTCTGGAGAAGAATGAACCTGGTTAGGCCCTGGAGTCTCCTTTCATGGAGGCTGTGATGACCACGCCCACTTCTTCCCCTGGTTGCTTTCACTAATGTTTCCAATAGTGAGTTCTTGTAGATTGAACCAACCTTGTTTCCAATCTGCACAAGCAAATCTCCACAACAAGTTTTCCCGAGTTACTGTTTAGCTGGGTGGAGGCTCACACCTTTAATCCCAGAGTCCTAGGTCCTGGGCTAATGAAGCAGGAAATTTTTAGTTCAAGGCCTGCTAAATTATACAGTAAGAACTTTGCTTTTTCTTTTTTTTTTTTTTAAAGGTACGTAATTTACAATAATAGTTTACAGTGCTCATATTTTGTTTTCAATCATGTAACAGATGATGGTGTCATCCATCTCTGATTCAAGCAAATACCAACAATAAAATGTTAAGATCTTCAAGAATTCTGTCCTTGTTTTGATCACCAAGCCTTTTTTATTACTGTTGCTCTATAGGACAGCTTGAGAACAGGGCTACAGATACCTCCAGAAGATCTTTTATAGATTCTATTTCACTAAAGAGTTTGGGTCAGTTTTGTTGCAGGGTATTTGATCCCCTTGAGAACCCCAACATTTGTGAACTCTAAAGCACCATTTTCTTTTGATTGAGCCCTAACACACACCTTTAATTTGAGAACTTTCTGTTTATTATAAACATATGATTATGGTGTGGTTCACCCAGACCTAGCACACACCTTTAATCCAAGAGGCCTCTGTATTGTGGATCTAATAGAGAAGTTTATATGACATTAAGACAGTAGATTCTCAGGCTTCCAACCAGATATGGGGAATACAGAAATCAGCCTTTGAATTAATTACACAATAACCTTATGCATACCAAAAAATGTAGGTAAGAAACCTGTGAACTTCACATAACTCTTTTTGTATTTTCCAATATAGTGAGGAAAATCATTATCATTTTACTCAGTTCATACACTGTTAAACAGCTAGTTTGTGCACCAAGTTTTTAATACTTTTTAAATAGTTCTGCCTAGTACCCATCTGGGTTTTTTCCAGCTTCTGGCTATTATAAATAAAGCTGCTACAAACATGGTTGTGCAAATGTCCTTTTTGTTTATGTGAGATTCTTTGGATATATGCCTAGGGGTGGTATGGTTGGATCTTGAGTTCCAATCTAGAAAAGATCATTCTGAGTGAGGTAATGAAGAGTTTAAGTTAGCCTGGGTATAGTTAGCCTGAGTATAACTCCATTTGGAAATAAAGAGCCATCTTGACTGGGAGCTGAATTCAGGTACCAGGAAAAATCACAGAATGTACACCTGGCAGAGAACAAAGTTAACTTTCCTAGCAACAGCCTCCAGGAAATAAAACAGAATAAATGCTTCATAGAAAATAGAGACAAACTCCCTGGCAATAATCAATGGGAATCAGTTGGAAATTGGGTGGGAAAATTCTCCCCAATGTTTCAGATATGGTTTAGAAAAATAGCCATTGTGATTATATGCCTTAGCCATTGTGATTGTGTGCCTCAGAAAAGGTCACCCCGCCCTGCTAAACTTCACCCAATTCTGTAATGCCAAGTCTTGTGCTCCCCCCCGCTTGTTGCCATGGAAATCCCCTGCTCACAGACTTTCCCTTTAAAAATCCTATTCACTCAGAGCTCGAGGTCTCACTTCTCTACTGCCATGTCAGTGAGACTTGGGTCCAGAGTTCGACTGCTCTTGTAATAAAGCTCTCTTGCTATTGCATCAAGTCATCTCCTGGTGGTTTCTGACGGTCCCATGAACCTGGCATTACACTAACCCAGAAGCAAAAAGTCACACATGGTATATACTCACTTATAAGTTGGTATTAGGCATATAATATAGGATAATCATACTAAAATCTGTACACCTAAAGAAGCTAATCAAGAAGAAGGACCTAGGTAAGGTGCTCAATCTTCATTCAGAAAGACAAATGGGACAGACATCAGAAGAGGGAGAAAACAGGGAACAGGACAGGAGCCTATCACAGAGGGCTTCTGAAAGACTCTACACAGCAGGGTATCAAAACATGTGCTGGGACTCATAACCAAACTTTGGGCAGAGTGCAGGGAATTTTATGAAAGGGGGGATAGAAAGAAGTGTTATGAAAGAAGTGGGAGATAGGAAGAACAGGAGGGGACAGGAGAGTAATAGAACCCAAATATCTGGGCACAGGGTCTTTTGTGAGACTGATACTCCAACCAAGGACCATCCATGGACATAACCTAGAACCCCTGCACAGATGTAGCCCATGTCAGCTTAGTGTCCAAGAGGGATCCCTAGTAATGGGAACAGGGATTGTCTCTGACATGAACTCTGGCATGAACTCAGTGGCTGGCTCTTTCATCACCTCCACCTGGGGGGTGGGGGGAAGCAGCCTTATTAGTCCACAGGGGAAGACAATGCAGCCAGTCCTGAAGAGATCTGATAAGCTAGGGTCAGATGGAAGGGGAGGAGGACCTCTCCTAGCAATGGACTTGGGGAGGGGCATGGGAGGTGATTTGGGAGGGAGAATGGCGTTGGGAGGGAATGTTGGAAATGGCTCCAGCTGAGATACAAAATGAATAAACTGTAATTAATATAAAAATGAAAATTTAACTTTAAAAAATAAACTAAATTACTGTAGTTACACTAGTTCTGTTAAATAAAACCCAAGCAGTTGGGTAGAGTGAAGTAGGAAACCCATTTTTTTATCTTGATTTTGTTTTCATTAATTTTCTTTTCTTTTCTTTTCTTTTCTTTTCTTTTCTTTTTTTGAGACAGGGTTACTCTGTGTAGTCATGAAAGTTCCAGAACTCCGTCTGTATAACTGGTGAGCCTCTAAGTCACAGAGGTCTGCCTGCCTCTGCCTCTGGTGTGCTGGAATTAAAGGCCTGTGCCACCACCACTTGGGGATTAACCTGTATTTTTTTGAGGTGATAAAATCCTTCTTTCATCTCAGACATATTTCTGATGGCAGGCTACACATCTAAAGACCACTGAAGATGATAACTTTCTTGTTTTCTGCTTGCCTTCAATCTGGCTAGCAAGTTCATATTTTTTGGTAACTGGGATTAGAGCCTACTTCTTTGAAATACTGGTATTTACTGAAGACCAGCTGAGGCATCCAGCCACATGGTCTGAACAGCAACTGGATTCTTCAACTTTCCTTTTGCAGACAGTCATTGTTGGATTAGGTGGACCAGAAACTGCGGGTAATTCTTACAGATCCAGTTTCTACCTCTACAGAGAGATTCATTCTATCTGTTCTGTTTACCTACACATCCTTTGCTGATACTACTGTGTTTTTCCAGTTTTTTTCGCAGTTACAGAGGAAGACGTGCCTGCTCCAAATTGTGCATCATCTGTTTTCTGTTTTTCTCTCAGGGTTGTCTGATATCTACCAGGCGAGAAGTAGCTGCAGTTTAGCTGACCCGAGTGTGAAGTCACAGAACAACAATCTCATTTTGTTTCCTAAAATCCTTCTAAACCATTAATATTCATAGTAGCCTTCCTCTTGCGGACAGATTGTTCACGCCACTGCAAGTTGAATAATGGGCTGTTCAAGCTATCCACCTTGATTCCAGGAGGAGGAGGGGAAGTGCCTACTGAATGCTGGAGACAGAAAGGTAGGTTATTATACAAAGAGCACAAATCTACAGACATACAAATCCCTGCAGATCTTGAAAAGGTGTGGCCCTCATTCTCCGCATCTCGAAACACAGTCTAAGTCATGGATTCAAGGTCCCTGCGTGGAGCATAGTCTTCTCCAGGGTTAGCTTTCTCCATCAGCCAGGTTCTCTTTGCTCTTTGTAATTAGCAAACATGCAATCAGGCCTCCTGGGCCAGGAAGCACAATGCTTTGTCCCCTCAGTACACTGTGACCCTAGGGGAGGTGCTCATGTCGCTCAAGACTCAGTGGCCAATCAGGACTTCCAGGTGAATCCTGTGATCAGAGGAAGAGGAGAGTTCTTCTGGGTGCCACTGGTTTTCAGGGTATGTTCCATAGCTGAGCTGTGTGGAATGGTTCGCCTGCTGTGGTCCGAGCTCAGCTGCTGGGTCCTGTGAGGGGATTTCAGGCGAGTTCCAAAGTCGCAGCATGGTGAGTGTGTGGTCGCCACCCTCAACATGCTGGAACAGGAGGCTGAACAGCAGGAGCTGGGGTGGTTGGTCTTTTCCGGGCTGGGTGGGAACCCGCAGCCATTAGCTGCTTGTGAGGTCCTTTGTCCTAGCCTTAGGAATGCTGAGCTATCTGAGTCACTTGTGTTTGAAGTGGGATGGACTGTGAGCCAGACTGGATGTGGTGACCTGGGCAGAGGCCCTTGCCCTATCAGCCTCTCCTCCTGGAGAGGAGACTCTACAGCTCTGGCCTGTAAAAGGACTTTTATTCTCCTATTGTGGTTGTATTTGAGGCTTAGTACCAGCTCCTGCTTACTTAGATCTATTCCTGGATGCATCTAGCTTTCTAATAATGTAATCTAAGCCTAGAATGTTTTCAGCCTCTGAGCCTTACTGCTTAATAAGCTCACATTTTCTAGTTCTTTCTGAGTTCTGGCTGACTTGTTCATTTCAGCTGTTCTGGCTCAGACTCCTCTCTAAGCTGAGTGATTCAATCTGGCTTCTCTCTCAGGCTCTGAGTTGCTTTTCTTGGCCTCAAACTAACTTCAGCCATCTGCTCCAATCTTCTGCCTCCTTCGCAATCTCTGGCTCATTCTGTCTTCTCTGTTGACTAGCTTGTTCTCTCAGTCAACCTCTCTGTGTAAACATCTCCTCTAGAACTACATCCTGTCTCTATGCATTGCCCCTGAAATAGCTTTCCTTTCCTCTTTCCTCTCCTGAAAGTTGGGCTTAGCCTATTCTGTCAAGTCTTTCTCTGATTGAACACTGTTTCTGCCAGTCAATTAAACATTGCTTTCAAACATGGTGCTTCTGTCTACAATCTTCTGTGTAAAAACTGTTACAAACTGTCTATTTGATTTTTTTTTTGTAGGAGTGATGACCTCTGTATTTGTTTTATTTCTGTATACATGCAATCATATGTAACATTGGTCAAGTTCACATTTTATCTGGCTTACTTTCCTTAGGTATTTTGATAAAAATTTTACTTTATTTTGAGGTTATTTTTCTCTTTTTATCTTTATTCATTTATTCTTTTATAAATATTATATACTTTCATGATATTTTTAGCTTCATAGTAAGTACAGAAGTCATGTTGTGCCTATATGTATAGTTTTTCACATAGCACATAGTTTTGAAATCAGCTTTCTTGTTATAAATTGTTAGGAACTTGATTTGGAATATATTGATTTATGCTGCAAATTGAACATATAGAACACTTATTTTGAAAATACATCCTATTAATGGTGTTGTTTCTATTTGTATGAAAGGGTAAAATTATTGTTCAGTTCTCATTTATTTAGCAAAACGAATTATTGTGTGAAACTGAAACTGATGTGAAAAAATGTACAAAGGCATTGGATGAGGACTTTAGTATAGAGTTCAGTGACACAATACATGATCATGATTACATTAAGTATGGTATAATTGAGAAAACCAAAAGAATGAAAATAAAACATGCTCCAGAATTAAACAGTGAATCTGAATGTGACATGGGATTGTATATTAACATGCAAAATTAACTCTGGTAGCAGTAGTTTGGGCTTTTCCTCAGATAGCAAGTACATTTAATTGAAACCTTGTTGAATTTTTAGAGTTGATGAAAAGTTGCATTTTTTCTGAATTCCAAGACATTGGAACATAGTTTGTATATCCAAGCAACCCCATTATACAGAGTTGTCATGAAATGACAGACATTGCTGTGGATCCCAGGAATCTATTCAGTAGATTTTTCATGCTCTTGAAAAACTTCAGGGCACTGTGCTCAATGAATGAAGACTATATCAAGATTAAACTGTTATACACTTATAAAGTCCTCTCAGAGTCAGTGCTATATTGGTGTTTGAAATAGCATGTAATTACAGCTTAAGCTGTGTTCTTTTTCTTCTCTGATTTTTATGTTTCATGGGTTCTCATTTGTCAGGTGGATGTGAGAGCTTCAGCTATCTTGTCTACCCTGCAGGTAGCAATAGAAAAGAAAGAGCAGAAAGCACAGAAGCTAGTAGAGACAATTAACTACTAAAAGTTTTTTTTTAACATTTTTAATTGGTGTGTGCAGAAGAAAAATTAAATACCAAGATTGTGTAGCAAGAGTTGTTATGAGAAGCAAATGTGCTTTTACAGTATAGTGTCTAAATGCAAGAAGTCGTACTATTTGGAAGATATGCAAGCTTCCTGCCAATGAATCATACTCTATGACAAAGGAAAAATGAGGTTAGGAAACAGACTTACCATGTTATTCAATTTAAATTATTACAATAAATTATACTTTAAGAAAAATGTAATAATCTTAGACTCATCTCTTTTTTTCTTCTGATTAGTTACCAAGTCTTAGTTAGTAACCCTTTCACTTTTGCTTTGGAGAATGTGTTTAAACATTTAATAGTTTTATACATCAGTTTATGTTTTATGTATTATATAATTAATATTGCAATGATGATAACATTACATAGGAATTTCTTTTTGAGTAATTATTAAAACACTAGTTTTTTATTAATCAATTAAATTTAAATATCAGTCATAGATTCCTCCCTCCTTTTCTTACATTCCCTCCCTCCCTTCTTCATCCCTTCTCCACTATTCCTCAGAATAGAGAAGTTCCCACCCTTCCTTACAGCCCAGTTCATGTATTCACAGGAGGATGGAGTTCATCTTCCTCCCATGTGTCCTGGTAGGGAAGTCTCATCAAGGGGACATGATAAAAAAGCAGGCAACATAGTCCCTGTCAGAGATATCTTCCACTCCACTAACTAGTGTGCCAACATGAAACTTTAGATGCTCATTGTTCTTATGTTCTTGGGGTCTGTGCATTGTAGTATGTCTATTCTGTAGTAAATGACTAAAATCCACTAATAAGTGAATATATTACTTGTGTGTCTTTCTTGGTCATTGTTAGGTCACTCGGGATGATCCATTTCCCTGCAAATTTCATGATTTCCATGTTTTTAATGGCTGGGTAGTATTCCATTGTGTAAATGTGCCACAGTTTCTTTACCCATTCTTCAGATGAGATGCGAATAGGTTCTTTAAAGTTTCTGTATGGTAGGAATAAAGCTGCAATGAACATAGTTGAGCAAACGTCCTTGTTGTGTGGTGAAGCATCTTCCAGGTGTATGCCCTGGAGGGGTATAGCTGGGTCTTGAGATCCAGCTATTCCCAGTTTTCTGAGAAAGTGCCAGATTGATTTCCAAAGTGTTTTGTATAAGTTTGCTCCCCCACCAGCAATGGAGGTGTGTCCCCCTTCCTGCATATCCTTGCCAGCACGTGTTGTCACTGGAGCTTTTGTTCTTAATCATTTTGACTGGTGTAAGATGGAGTCGCAGAGTTATTTTGATTTGCATTTCCCTGATGAGTAAGGAGGTTGAGCATTTCTTTAAGTTCTTTTGTGCTGGAGCCTGCCTACAGAGTCAAACAGTACCTGAGTGGGGAGTGAGGATTGAAATAAATCTTATAGGCAAAGCAAAAACAAGTCACATCAATTCAAAAAGAAAAGTTCTTGGAACTCCCAAGCTTCTTTTCTAAAACTATTTCTCTAAAGCAGATATGTCCAAGGTCACACAAACAAGCTTTAAGGAACTTGGAACAAGCTTTAAGGAGCTTGGTGAAACTTCCTCTTTCTCTGTCTCAAGGTGAAGGCCAGGGCGAAAACATATTTTTCGAATAACAAAGCAGCTCAACAAGCAGCTCTCCACACTTATGCACCATTCAAGATTTCTCTGTTGAGAATTGTCTATCCCTGTTTCCCATTGTTTAATTGGATCATTTGGTTTGTTGGTGTGTAATTTCATGAGTTCTTTAATGTAATTCTGGATGTTAGCTCTTTGTCAGATGTAGGATTGGTGAAGATCTTTTCTCTATCTGTAGATGGCCATCTCCTCCTATTGCTTTACAAAAGCTTTTCAGAGTCAAGATGTCTCATTTATTAACTGTAGCTCTTAGAAACTCAACTATTGGTATTCTGTTCAGGAAGTTGTCTCTTATGCCAGTAGTTCAAGATTGTTACTCACTTTTTCCTCTGGCAGATTTAGGGAATCTGGCTTTAGGTTGAGGCCTTTTTTGTTGTTTTTTTTTATTTTATTTATTATTTATTACAATTTATTGACTTTGTATACTGGCTGTAGCCTCCTCCGTCATCTCCTCCCAATCACAACCTCCTTCCCACTTATTTCCCTTGAAGAGTTTAAGTTAGCCTGGGTGTCTCCATTTTGAAGTGAGGAGCTACCTTGATTGGCAGCTGAACTCAGGTACCAGGAAATATCATAGAATAAATACTTCATAGAAAATAGAGACAATCTCCCTGGCAACAATCAATGAGAATCTGTTGGGAAATTTCTCCCCAACATTCCAGATATAGTTTAGAAGAATGGCAATTGTGAATATGTAAAAGGTCATCTCACCCCTATGGCTTCTACCCAATCCTGTAATGTCAAGGTGTGAACCCCCCTGCTTGCTGTCATTAGAACATGTGCCCCCCTGCTTGCTGTCATGGAAACCCCCTGCTTGCAGTCTTTCCCTTTAAAATCCCTGCTCACTCGGGGCTCTGATCTCTCTTCTCCACTGCTGTGTCAGTGAGACTTGGGTCCCAATTTCAATCACTCTCATAATAAAGCTGTCTTGATCTTGCATCAAGTAGTCTCCTGGTAGTCTCTGAGAGTCCTGTGATCCTGGAATTACACACTATGCCCCTCCTCTAGTCCAATGATAAGGGAAGTTCTCCCCCCTCCCCTCTCACCCTAGTCTATGAGGTCTCATTAGATCTGGCTGCATTGTCTTCCACTGTGGCCTGATAAGGTTGCCCTCCCTCAGGGGAAGGTGATCAAAGAGCTGGCCACTGAGTTCATTACAGAGACATTCCCTGCTCCCCTTACTAGGAAACCTACCTGGACACAGTGCTGCCATGGTCTACATCAGTACAGGGGTTCTAGGTCCTCTACATGCATAAGGCTTGCTTGATTCATCAGTCTGCAGGCCAACTGGGCCCAGATTTTTTTATCCCTATTGGTCTCCTGTTGGAAGTCCTGTCCCATCCAGGTCTTTCTGTCTCCCCCTTATTTCATAAGATTCCCTGCACTCTGCCCAAGTTTGGCTATGTGTCTCAACATCTGCTTGGATACTCTGCTGGGTAGAGTCTTTTAGAGGCCCCTGTGGAAGGCTCATCTTTTGTACTCTGTCTTTTACCACTTCTCTTGTATATCCTGTTAGCCCTTCAGAATGAGGATTAAGCCTCTTTCCTAGGATACTCCTTGTTGTTTTCCTTCTTTAGGACTATGGATTTTAGTATGTTTATCCTATATTATTTGGCTCTTATCTGCTTACAATTGAGTATATACCATGTGTGTCTTTCTGCTTCTGGGTTACCTCACTCAGGATGATCTCTTCTAGTGCCATCCATTTGCCTGCAAATTTCATGATTTCCTTATTTTTATTGGCTGAGTAGTAGTATTCCATTGAGTAATTGTACCGCAATTTCTTTATCCATTCCCTGGTAGACTGACAACTAGGTTGTTTCCAGAATCTGGCTATTATGAATAAAGATGCTGTGAACATGGTTGGACAAATGTCCTTGTATGGTTGAGCATCTTTCATATATATTTCCAGGAGTGGTCTAGCTAAGTCTTGAGGTGCCACTATTCCGAATTTTCTGAGAAAGCACCATATTGACTACCAGAGTAGTTGTACAAGGTCACATTCCCACAAGCAACAGTGGAAAGCTCTTCTTTCTCCACAACATCTCCAGCATGTGTCTTCCTTTGAGATTTTTTTTTTATCATAGACATTGTGATGGTTGTGAGGTCGAATCTCACGGTCATTTGTATTGACAGTTCCCAGATGACTAAGGATGCTGAACATTTCTTTCAGTGTTTCTCTGCCATTTGATATTCTTCTCATGAGACTTCTCTGTTTAGCTCTGTACCCCATTTTTAAATGGGTTACTTAGTTTGCTGGTGTTTAATTTCTTGAGCTGTTTATGGATTCCAGATATCAGTGCTCTGTCAGATGTAGAGTTGGTGAAGAACTTTTCCCATTCTGTAGGCTGCCATTCTGTTCGAATGACAGTATCCTTTACTTTACAGAAGATTTTCACTTTCATTAGATCCCATTTATTGACTGTTGATCTCAGAGAATGTGCTGTTGTTATTCTATTCAGGGCATTGTTTCTTCTTTGTGTGTTTCTTTGTGGAACTTATGAATGCTTTTGTAAGAAGAACCTATCTATTGGATTTGAGTGTCTAAAGTCTCAACCCATTTCCTGTTGTTTGTGTCTACTGTGTTGTGATTGAAACCGATCATTCGGATTCTGTCTCATTCTTTCATGCCTTCACCCTTATCAATTCTCTCTCTGAATCACATAGGAAAGAGTCAAAGCTTAGCAATTGTTATGCTATTTTGGTATACTGAGATTTTTATATTTTTAATTTACTTGTTTTTGAAGACCCAGTTTCTTTGCCTAGCTTTGGCTGTCCTGAATGTAGGTATAGAATCCAGCCAGGCTTCAAACTTAGAGGTCAACCTCACTTTTATTCTATAGGGCTGGGATTCAATGTGGCCCAATATTCCTGGCATTTCTTGTTTCTGTGCATTGGCTGATGGGCTTGGTATATAGGTTTTTGTACATGTCATGCATATGTTATTGTGCTGATATTCATCCACACTTGAATTTTTATATTTGACAGAGAGTATAGTCTTTGTCTCAGGATGTCATGTATTCATGACATTAATACTGCCTGAGATTTCTGAGTCAATAGATTGCAGGTGTGTGACATTTTTCCTGCCTCTTGTGTTTGTTTGCTTCTTTTGTTTTTTTGTTTTTTTTTTTTTTCAATGCAGTTTATTCAGGAACATTGAACAATCCTCGGACCCCGGGGAAAGCCAGCCCACAGCTTAAATAGCCTCTGGGTAGCCAACCCAGGCGTGCCACGGGGGCAATGCAGATAGGTCCACATACATGGAAGCAAGCCAGATCCTTGGCCTTAGCCAAATGTGGGGTTGTTTGTGACAGAGAGCACTCACCATCCGGAAGGTGGAAGGCGGAAACCAGCTCCATCTTTAAGGCATAGCATTCCGCAGCTCTCTACAGTTCCCCCTTTTTGTTTTAGACGCATCAGGCAAGAGTAGAGGTCTGATCTCTGATATTAGAAATAAATTGGGACTTTGTACAGATGTTCATTTAGGTGTCATCCACCCAAAGAGCATCAGACCCGTCCGATACCTTTTTCTCAGAGGCGGGACCTGGGGCATCAACCCGCATGCAATCAGACATGCTCTTCTCTGGGTCCAAAGCGGCTGACCCTGAGTGCAGTGCTTAGCCTCGCATCCTGAGCGTATCCATGAGTCATACTGGGCAGACTGCTCAGACCCTGAATAATCATTTAGCCAATGTAGCTCATGCCTTAGTTATACATAAAGGAATTAATGCTCAACTAAAAGGAAGCTTGATGGTGTTCAATCAGAGGATTGACCTCTTGCAGGAGCAAATTGATACCCTATGGCAAATCGCTCAACCTGGCTGTCAATGAAAGTATGCTGGACTTTGTGTCACTAGCATACAACATGAGAATTTTTCCTGTGCTGCAAATCTGTCTAAACAATTGTCGAGCTATATTTTAGGTAATTGGACTGGAGAATTCGATACTACCATGGAGCAGCTGAGAATGGCCATTGTCACAGTAAATTCTACCGGAGTGGACGCAGGACTAGCCACAGGATTATCACCATGGATTGCTGCAGCCATGAATCATCTGAAGGAATGGGCGGGCATGGGAGTGTTAGCAGGCCTTCTGGTGTTGGTCTCCTTGGTTTGCCTGTGGTATATATGCAAGATTAGAGTCTCACAACAGTGTGATGCAGCCATGATCATTCAGGCCTTTACAGCCATTGAAGCAGGACATTCTCCCCAAGCATGGTTGGATACCATAAAATGCTTCTTTTGTTTTACTGAGTGAATATGAGTAGTATCTTGTCTGTACATGTGACTATTCAGCTCTTGTGTAACTGGGTCTCACTATTGTCAACAGATAGTTTTAGAACTCCTGAATTAGGAGTAATGGATAAGTGTGAGCCTCTATGTAAGAACTGGCAATTGAGCCCAAGATCAACAAGAGCTTTTCATTGCTGAGCCACCTTAACTGCCTAATGTTGCTCATTTACGACCAACTATTACAAATGCTTTCATCTGACCGTTTGTACCTGTTTGAATACGCATTCCCTTTTAGTAAGCACTCATTAATATGACAGTTTAAACTGGGAAAATTCAGGTTTCTGGAAGATATACAGAACTGTAGTGAATATATAATTCTTTATAGGAACTTCAGTAAAAACTATTGAGTTCATTGTATCTTTCTTATTTGAATAATTTTTGCAGTGGATTTGTGTCTTAAATGTACCTCTGGATGTCAGGAAACTTGTTTCAGAGGCTAGGCTGTCCTCTGACTCAATTAGATACAAATACCTCTGCCTCCCGAGTGCTAGAATTAAAATCATGAACCAATACTTCCTGTTTGCCCATAATTTTTGGAGTTATTAATTATGCATATAATTTCTGTGATCTGTGGTTTGTACTGTTCATTGACTTCCTTGTCATGCTTTCTTTATGTCTGTTAATTGGCATTTCTCTTGTAAGGCTATATGCTCTTCAAAGGGTGCAGAAATGAGGTGAACCTCCTTATTTAGTTTACTTCTAAAATGACTTGGTAAGTACATCAAAATTTCTGTGTCAGGAGATAAGTCAGGGAAGCACTTGAAATATATGAATATATTGTCAATGAAGTATACTTTTACATTGTTGTCACCATTGTACTTTCTGTTATACTCATGGGTGGTTTAATTTAGAATTCAATAACCTATGATGATGTGGATGTGAACTTTACTCGGGAAGAGTGGGCTCTGCTGGATCCTTCCCAGAAGAGTCTCTACAAAGATGTGATGCTGGAGACCTACAAGCACCTTACGGCCATAGGTAAGATAGTGAATTTTCTTTCTGTTGTTATTGTTGTTTGTTCTTATTTATGCTCTTATATAATTTCAATTAGAATGGGGATGATTGAGGTGAATAAATCAGGCATGTTTCTGAGATTCACTGAACATAGTAACAGAAATATTACCTAATTTTCAATAATATATTGTATACTTTCTGGTACATATTTTAGGCTACAATTGGGAAGAGCATAATATGGAAGGACATTGTCAACATTCTAGAAGATATGGAAGGTAATTATTTCATGGAAGCTGATATAAATATGTCTGTGAAAAAATTTTTAAAGATGATTTATTTATTCATTATTTATATATCATTCTACCTGCACACCAGAAGAGGACACCGGATATCATTATAGATGGCTGTGAGCCACCTTGTGGTTGCTGGGAATTGAACTCAGGACCTCTGGAAAAAGAGCCAATGCTCTTAACCTCTAAGCCATCTTGCCAGCCCCTGTGAAAAATTTTAATGTGTCCCAGAAGTTTTAAAGTAAAGCAACAGTGTAAAAACAAACACCTCTTTAAGAGTAGTAAGGAATATTAACTTCTTCCAAACCCATGATCCTCACTGTCAGGTATATTATTTATGTTTGCAAGGCATTTTGATATGAAAGAAGACAGTGAAACCCTTGCTAAACAGATATAACCATAAAAACGACTTTTATTCACCTGTAATAATTGCTGTCTTCAAGGATTGCTGCACCTCTGCCTGCTATTCTAGGTCTGGGTAGGGTGCCGGGGCCAGCCGTGCAGAGTCGAACGGTTCTTGAGTTGGGTGTGAGGATTAAAATTAATAAAATAAACACACAGCACACAGGAAACTTTTTAAAGGTCCAGACTCGACAGCTTTTGCAAAAGGCAGACTGCTGCAGCAAGCAGGGCCAGCAGCAAGTCTCCCATCTCTGCCTGCCTCCTCTGCCTCCAGCCTTCTGACTCTGCCTCCAGCCTTCTGACCACTTTATTTTTTGAGTAGTTACTTTAGCCAGTAAAACATCTCAGAACAATAGGTTAATTTGCACAAGGAGCCTGAGGATATCCCACCTGTTGTCACAAACAAAAGGAGATGGACTTGCAAGTTCTCCTCTGCCATTAGTAAAGGCCTGCTAAAAGCCATCTCTTCGCTGAGATTTAAATATCAAAGCAGGCCGCTGAGTCATGGCTCCTGACAGTAGGGCAGCTTCTAAGTTCCATAATCTATCTTAGGTGTAGAAGATTTTTCAGCCTGTGAGAATTACTGCTTCATATGCAAACCCTGTCTTGTTCTTTCTGAGCTCATCAATGGTTGATTCAATTTTGCTGTTCTGGCCCAACTCCTCTCCTAGCTTATTAAATCTGGCTTTTTTCTGGCCCTCTGAATTGCGTTGTTTGGCCTCAACTAACTCCAGCATTATTTTTTTTTTTCTAATCATCAGGTCTTTCTTATTTCCTGGCTCACTTGATCTTTACCTTAGTTCTTTCCCTACAACCTGTCTTTTTATTACTCTCCCAGTAAAACTGCCTCTTCTCTCCATGCAGTATCCCTTAAGGAGCTTCCTTTCCTCTCCTCATGAGAGATGCACATATCCTAATTTGTCAAATGTTTTTCAGATTTTGTCCCCTTTTGTGCCACTTAGACATCCTTTTCAAACATGGATGTGTTATTCTAGCAACTATTTTACACCCTTTGTTTGAGATTAAAGGAATGTACCACCATGCCTGAACCTTAGCTTTTCTTTACTAGACACTGCTGTATACCAGGCTGATATTGAAGTCAGATCTGCTTGCCTCTGTCTCCTGGATTAAAGGTGTATTTATATTCCAGCCAGAGTACATAGACATAGAAGCACTTTGGATGGGATCTATTACCAGAGCAGCCATGTTCTAAATTAAAATTCCTCTATATAAATGATAAGTCATTACTCATATCCACATTTTAGATAGTTTGTAGAAATTCCTATCTGTTGAGTGTCATACTGCAAAAGCCATACTCATTGAATCGGTTATTATTTTATGTCCAAAACCTCCTCGTGAGAAAATATTCTATAACAAAGGTGATGTAACTCAAATACTTGAAGTAAAGTTGCTAAGCTAAGTTAGACGGAAGGTATGAGAGTCAAGAATATTGTTGTGAAGGAACCGTAATCCCTACAGCACATTTCTTTGAAGAACAAAGATTCAAACTGTGTGAATTTGGAAATCTTTCTTTTGTTATTCTTCTTTTAATAGTTATATCCTTTGTCATAATTCATACAAGTCATTTGAGGGTAAGGATATGGAAAGAAGAAACATACCTCTCTCTCCCAGAAAAATTAAAAGACATGTAGTAGTCCTTACTTTGAGTAGATGTTCTGAATGTGGTGCAAGTGTACATTAATTTATTAATAATTATTCATAATGAAATTATTAGTTAATTGTTAAAGAATATTCACTGTGTCCGCCATAGCTGTGATGTTCTTGTAGATCTCCATCATTATATCTTTGTAGAGATACTTTTGGGAAGAATCTCGCAAAGCCCACTTTTCCTGAGTGGGCATTTTCCAGAAGCACATCATCATGGGCTATTGCATTCTAAACTATCCTATACCTGTATACAACAGAAAGCATGATGGTGACAACACTATAAATTTATATTTGTTCATGTATTCATTCATTCATTATTAATAACAAATGAATCATAAACTTGTATCACATTCAGAAACTTTTAGGCCTAGCAGGGGACTATTAATAAATTGAACTAATATATTTAATTAGTTTTCCAAACTCATTAGGAATATAGCCAAAGAACTCTCACTACAGAAAATTCCTATGATTACTGGCCCTGTGGAAATTGTGTTTATTCTGGTTCATTTACAAATGTACTGTGACTCCAACTGTATCAAAATTTATGAATGCAGTCACTTTGGTAATGCTGAGTTCTTCTAGGTCTTTTTAAATATGTGAAAAAACAACTTATATAAAAATGATGCTATAAGTGAGCCACGAAATAAACTTTTTTACCACCAAAGGTATCTTGGAAGGTACAAAATACCCACAGTCAAGGGGGGAAACTGTAAATGTAAACAAAGTGATAAAAGGTTCAGATGTAACTTTATTTTACAAGAAAACCAAATTGCAAACTTAATTTACACCAACAAAAAGATTCATCAGTGTAATGACTATGGTAAAGCTTACACATATCCTAATTATCTTTGCAGGAATGAAAGAAGACATATTTATGAGAAACACTATGAATGTAAGCAGTATGGTAAAGCCTTTTCCCATCCCAGAAGTATCCAAATGAACAAAAGAACACATACTGGAGAGAAACCCTATGAATGTAATCAGTGTGGGAAAGCCTTTTCACAATACGGAAAGCTCGAAAAGCATGAAAGAACACATACTGCAGAGAAGCCCTACGAATGTAATCAGTGTGGGAAAGCCTTTTCACAAGTGAGTAGTCTCCACATTCATAAAAAAACACATACTGGAGAGAAACCCTATGAATGTAATCAATGTGGTAAAGCCTTTTCACACCTCAGTCAGTACACTCCACGTGCATGAGAGAACACATACTGGAGAGAAACCCTATGAATGTATTCAGTGTGGCAAAGCTTTTTCTCAACCCTGTAGTCTCCAAATGCATAAAAGAACACATACTGGAGCGAAACCCTATAAATGCAATCAGTGTGGGAAAGCCTTTGCATGTTGCAGTAGTCTTCAGAGGCATGAAAGAATTCATACTGCAAAGACACCCTATGAATGTAATCTGTGTGGGAAAGCCTTTTCACACCCCAGTAGTCTCCATATTCATAAAAGAACACATACTGGAGAGAAACCCTATGAATGTAGTCAATGTGGTAAAGCCTTTTCACACCTCAGTACACTGCAAGTGCATAAAAGAACACATACTGGAGAGAAACCCTATGAATGTAATGAATGTGGTAAAGCCTTCGCATGTTATAGTGGTCTTCAAAGGCATGAAAGAATTCATACTGCAAAGAAACCCTATGAATGTAATCAGTGTGGTAAATCCTTTTCACAACCCAGTTGTCTCAAACTGCATAGAAGAACATACTGGAGAGAAACCCTATGAATGTATTCAGTGTGGCAAAGCCTTTTCACAACAAGGAAATCTCCAAACACATAAAAGAACACATACTGGAGAGAAACCCTACAAATGTAATCAGTATGGGAAAGCCTTTTCACAACAAGGAAATCTCCAAACACATAAAAGAACACATACTTGAGAGAAACCCTATGAATGTAAGGAATGTGGTAAAGCCTTTGCATGTTGTAGTGGTCTTCAAAGGCATGAAAGAATTCATAATGCAGAGAAACCCAATGAATATACTCAACATCATAAAGCCTTTGCACATTGCTGTGATCACCAAAGGCATGAAAGATTTCATACTGGAGTGAAACCCAATGAATATGACCAGTAAAGCCTTTACGTGTCACATTTTTTCAAAGCCTTGAACGAAATCATACTGGAGAGAAAACCGTATGAATGTTTTTAGTTTGATGAAACCTTTGTACATTTCTATAGGCTTCACTTTCATGAATGAATCATATTGAAGAGAAACCCTATGAATGTCTTTAATTTCGTAACTCAAGGCTTTGTGGTTTCATGTTTCATAAAGATGTAATGAAGTGGTATAATCAGCAATCAACTGCATCTTACTACATAGCTTGATATGATATGAACATGTATATATAATTTGATGTTCCATGATTCTGTATATTTCTCCTAATTATCCATTTGTCCTTTCATCTTAAAGGACTGCATTCTATAGGAAATATATAATATAAAGTTTCTAGGTAATGTAACAGCAAAGATATTTACTTAAAAATAAACACTTCTGATGTGTGCATGCGAAGTATTTATGGGTGTTAGGCCATGACAGACACGTACAGAGTCAGAGACAACTTTGTTGGATCTCCTTTGGCCATCTTAATATGATGTTTGAGGTCTGGTTGCCTGCTTTAGACACCAAAAACCTTTCCTATGGATCTGTTTCCCTGATGCTCAAATAAGATTAGTTGAGATATTACATCAATAAAATATTGTCTTCTTTTCACATTGTAAACACATTGGTTATGTAATAATTGAGAAATTCAGGGCAATTTAAATGATAAATTTTGTTTGCAGATGAAAATGAGCAGCCAGTTCTCCTAGGTGCTAACCCATGTGTTTAGCCCCATAAATGTGTCATGAATAGCATTTAGGTGTGAAAGGTTAATCCTAAATTCATCTTTAACTCAGGACTGTTGACACAGAAGAAAGAGAAAACTGAGAGCATAAGAAAGTAACTTAGGCTTTGTGCTGAAAGAAGTTTCTGACTCTCCACAAGAGTTTCAAACTATACAACAAAATATGGAAATATCAAGAAATGATCAGAAATTGACAAAACAAGTGTTTAAAAAGTGCCTGATCACTTGACCAAAGCCACCAGACTGAGTTTATCTCACATGTGGTAAATAGGCAGCAATGGGAGCCCACAAGGACACATGTCAGGTGTACCCCTTCTTGAGATTATGCTTAGTGTAAAGACAGCAAAAGAACTTGAAGGCATGAAGATCAACTTTTCTGAAATGGATTGTATTCTGCTTTCCTGATGTATGCAAACATTCAGTTAGGAGCCCTGAGTGGTGAACACTTGAGATGCTGTGGAGGTTGCTGTCAGGGAAGCCTAAGGTTAAAACAGATATCAGTATAACTCTGGAGAAATCAGGCATTTACAGAGACCTGTGGAGCATGGAGAAACTATAAGGTAAGAAGATTTGGATGTGAAAGAAAGGATTAAAGTCCCAAAAAGCAATTAATTCTTGGGCTGTACCTGAGGACAAGCTGCCTCCTACTGTATTCTCTGTATCTACTCAGCTATAGTGGGTCTATTCTCCAGTTCTTCGACTCTTTCCTTGTCTTCTCAGATACATGTATGTGTCAGTTAGAATACCATGCAGGCTGCCACTTGGTGGTCTCAAATTAGATTTTAAATCTCCTCAGTCCCTACTCTGTCATCCCGGTAACCTCTCTGCCTGTCAGGAATAAGGATATTCTGAATAACTATTCCTATATCTCCCTTAGGTGAATAAATAATAATAAATCAATGGACTCCTCCATGAAATTCTAATCTGGTCTAGAATGTCATTGTTGAAAAGACCTATCCCCTTAGATGAGATATTTTCTGCTCAATAACAAAATGTCCTTCTTTGAATACCTTGCAGGAGATAAATAAGCTGAGAATAGGGGAGGAGTTTACAGGCAGGAAAATTTTAATATATGTCTTGGTGAGATTGCTTAGTTGTGTATCTCTTCTCTGCTGTCTAAACGTATTAAACCTAAAGGATGATATACTTATCATATGTTGTGCTTCACGCCCGAGACAAGCTACTGAGGTGCCTTTTTGACAGAAGGGTATCTGGCTTCCAGGTTCCCCCAACATCCCTCAGTCCCGAACTTCTCAATGGCATGATTGGCATCCCCACCTCTACCCTTAACTTTCCAGTGCAGTAGAATGGGCTTGCCCTCTCCCAGAGGCTCTTTGCTATATAGCCAGATATTTTGTTTTCTTCTACATGTTTTTGTACTCTCCCTCTTTTTTCTGTTTTCTCTTTCTCTTTTCTTCTCTGCCTCTCTCTCTCTCTCTCTCTCTCTCTCTCTCTCTCTCTCTCTCTATCTCTGCACACCTTTGTCTTCACCCATGTTTACATCTCCTGCATGGGAATTTCCATGTCCCTATTCCTTGGAACCCTCTGAGAACTGTTTGTGTTAAGCCTGCATTTAAATGCTTTATGATATCTTCAATTAACAAATTTCAACTGTGGGACAAAAGATAAAGTATAACCTTTTATATTCATCATTAGTCAAAATCAGTCACACTGAATAAATATATTAATATGATTTTAGTTTTCATTAATAATTTGGGTTTTAAGCATTGTTTTTCTCTTTTTTCCCTAGTCCCGCTATCAGTGGACTAGGGAAGGTGCATAGGGGGATATGGGGATTGGAGGGGGGAATGGGCAGAGATGGAAGGGGATTCAGCCAGGATACAAAGTGAATAAATTGTAATAAATAAATTAGCTAATTAAGAATAATTTCATTTTCAACCATTGATTTCTGTTTAGTTTTTTTTTTTTTTTTTTTCATTTGAAAGAATAGTCTCAATATGAATCGCAGGCTGACCTGGAACTTAGTGTACATACTAGATCTGCTTACATTGCCTCTCTAGTGCCTGCAGTATAGTTGGGCATGGTCTACCTTGATAACTCAGTTCTTTCAATGGGCTTATTGAGAATGAGTCGTTGAGTTCAAATGGTCATGGTAGACAGGACACAGGCTCTGGTTCTAACTACAGTAATAGAAAAAAAGTGTTTTTCAGTTGCAGTTGTTTGGCTTAAAATCCTCTCCTTTAATTATAAAGGAAATTACTGTTTTTTTTAACATTGAGTTTTTAATCACTCATCAAAGTAGATCAGAGTTCTGTCCTTATTCAACAGATAGTGAAAACCAGCCTCACAGATGTAAGTAGATTCTCAATACAGTTAAGTGTGACTACTCATTACACACTTCCCAACATTCTACTAAATCACTGAAGTTGAAACCACCTAAGCCCGGCATGGTAACACAGGCCTGTAGTCACATGGTGTTTGGAAAGAGGAGCCAGGATCTTAAAGATTTCAAAGTAATCCAAGCAAATATCCAAGGTCAGTGGTATAATGGGAGGTCCACAGAACAAAGGGAGACTGATTGGCTAACACCAATGTCCATAGTCCTCCCTACAGCTCCAGAACATCAGGGTCATGCCAGCACCATGTGTTATTTAAGGAATTTGTCGCCCCGTGCTTTCTAATGTTTCCTGTAAAACACAGCTTAGGTCACTTCAGAGTCAGACTCTTGTTGGGCATTGAAGACTAGACTCCCTTGCAAGTGTGGGAATTAGCCCCAGGCAGGGATGAGCTCCTTCATTATATATCCTCTAGAAAGGGTTCAGCAGAAAAACCTTATCCACACAGCCAATAGGAACAGACTCAATAGGTTTTGTTTATATGTACAGGTCCATACTTAGTCATACATTCTTTAGTCATTGTAAAGAGAGAATTTGAGAAGGCATGGAGAAAAGAGATTGAAAGGGGAAAACTGTGTAATAAATTTTAATTAGCATCTGTAGAAATAAGTTTTAAAGAAAAGGTGGCTAGATAGAGAATGGGAGTTAACAGCACTGGGTTTTGTTACAGAAGATGGGCTTCATTTCAGAAATCACCTGCTGGCTAACCATTCCCTGTAACTTTGTTCTGAAGGGATCTGAAGTCTCCTTTGGCCTTTGTTGTCACACAGACACATGAACACAAAACATGCATATAAATGAAAGATATATAAAGCTTAAAAAGTGGCATTCTCAGGTCTGGAGAGATCGCTCAGTGGTTAGGAGCATTGACTGTCTTCCAGAGGACCTGGGTTTAATTTCCAGCAACCACATGGCAGCTCACAACTGCCTACAACTCCGGGGTCCAACACCTTCACAAAGAATAGATGCAGACAAACATCAATGCCATATAAAATGAAAATAAATCAATTTTAGAAAAAGAATTCTCTCTATTGTCGTATCTCCTAGAAAGATAGCAGTCTTGGGTAGTTGAAATAAACTCCTTCTTGTCCTTTATTGAGCCAACCTGCCTAGAGCAAAGGGAACCTTATTCTGAGGTTGGACTAGCTCAGCATAGCTGTTGATCTAAGAATTGAAAACACAGTGCTGATTGGTGACATTTCCCTCGTGTTTTCTGTATTTGTGATCTCTGCCCTTGGTACTTGAGAGAATTATGGCACTGATGAATCTTATAAATCTATCTTTTAGATCATACATGCTGATCTAAAATTAGATTTGCCCCACAAATCTCCATCTGCCTTAGGAACTAGACTTGCAATCTTCAATTCCAATTGAAAATGATCAAAATATGGGAGTTTTCCAAGATGGGGGAGACCAATGTGTGCTGTAGTAGAGGAGAACAGGATCTGAGACTCAGAAACCAGTGAGGGACTGTCCCGCCCCGCGGGACCTAGTTATTCGTGGGGACGAAGGGGGTCGTACCTGTAGGAGATGAGGGAGAGAGAGAAACGAGCACAAGTAGACGAATGCCTTTCAAGTGCTGATTTTATTGTGCAGTAGTTTTATTTTTATAGGGTAGTTCTGGCAGGGAGGGGGGTTTCGAGGAGGAGGAAATAACTGTGGAAAATCACCAAGACTATTGTAAGAAATCACTTGATTCATGTGATTGTTACAGTGGAGGCTCACAAGGTTATTCAGTCACTAAAAACAACGTCTATGGTTTCGGACATCTGTTGTTTGTCCGGCAGGGCTATTAACCGAAACGTATGATTCACAGACCTCTGTTGTTTGTCCAGCAGGATATTACAAATCAGAGTCTGGGGGCTTTGCCGGCTCCCGACATCTCCTCCCTTTTTATCTTTTTAGAAGCAAGGGGACTTTTAAGACTCTCAATGAACATGTAAAGAATAATTTTGATTAGCCAATTTTTGTAGCCTACCTGGGTAACCCACATAAACAAGCCATGGAGGTTGCGTTCCCCAGAGAGACTTAAGGACATCATTACCTTTGTTGATAGGTCTATGCCATTTTTGGTGCAATGGGACAAAGCCCTCAAAGTGCAAAGGCCATAGACGAGTTGAATCAACAGAAAGGAGAGGCAAGAGTCCTTATAAAAACAGGGGCACAAACGGGGTCTGAGCCTGTTGGAAGGGCGGTGCTGGACCCTTACCCGTCATTGGATCGGCCTCCTCTAGGCGAGGTCGTCCTGTCTTAGGCGGGGCGAGACTTACCCACCCATTCCGTCTCTGACTTACCAGACCACTCACTTTGTGGAAATGTAACGCATTAATCCTCCCCAAAGACTTGTAAGGAAGAGAATTATGAGGGTGTACCCTAATGACTAGAAGGCAGCGGTAAAATCTGTCTTAATTAACTAATGAAGAAATTTTATTTTTGTCAGCCAATTGTGAGAGTCGTAAAAGTCCAAATTTAGCTACGAGGATGGCCCCAAAACTTCCATCTCGGGGCAGGGGAGAGCAGGGAGGAAAAATCTAGGGGGCGGGAGGCTGGGGCATCAGGTGGAAGCTCTAAGGCAAAGTCTTCTTGCCCAGCCAGGCGATGGTAGTGGACTTGGATGGGCTTGATTGCAGAATCCACCTGTCTTTTAATAAAACTTGAGAGACGATTAAAGGCCCAAGGGCCAAAGGTGAGGAGCAGAAACAGACCCATAAGGGGGCCCAAAAGACTGGGAAGAAGAGTGGAAAGCCAAGGAGAGGTGGCAAACCAATTTTGATACCAAGACTCCTGTTGTTCTCGAGCCTTTTTACGCTCTTCTAGGTTCTTTTTGACCTTATCTAAGCTGTTTTGTACCAATCCAGTCTTGTCAGAATAAAAACAGCATTCCTCTTTAAGGGCGGCACAAAGGCCTCCCTCTTTTAGAAAAACTAAGTCAAGGCCTCGCCGGTTTTGAAGAACTACTTCGGAAAGGGAAGCCACAGAATCTTTAAGATTTTGTACTCCTTCACGGAGCTCACTCAAATCTTTATCAATGGTTGCTTGGAGCTGAGAAAAATGTTGTTGAGAAGTGACCATGGAAGCAATACCTGTTCCAGCCCCCACGGCACTTAAGCCCAAAAGCACAGTAAGAGTAATGGCCGTTATAGGTTCTCTTTTTTGAATAGGAATACCACCATCATAAAAGGACAGAAAGCTGTCAGGATCATGAATAAAAAACCGGGGAAGAATAACAACAATAATACAGTAGTCTCTTTTTTCTAAAAAATCCTTATTAGTAATAAAGGAAGTAAGTCCAGTAGAACAAGCAAAATAGGTATTATTGGGAGCCTTAGTGAATAAAAATGTTTGATTAATAATAGATGTCTGGTTGCAGATCATCTGTAATGGTCGTGGGGGAATCATATTGGGTCCCAGGAGGCAATGGCCAAAACCCGAGACTGAGCTAAGAGTAAGGCCTCCCTCAGGGGAAGCATGCCAAAGCAGGGACTTAGAATTATTGGTGGGGATAGGATCACCCATTATTGCTATGCCTTCATAAAACGGAGGAGTGGGAGAAAAGCAGATCCAACATTCCTCATAGGCAGGGTTGCTGGTGTTACGAATTGCCTCTAAAGAAGCATTAACCAAAGAAATGATGAGATCTGCGGAACTCATATATCCCTCTGGGAGAGTAGGCTGAAAAAGAGTTGCTCCAGAAAGGGGCGACAGGGTAGAACTAGGGGTAGTAAAACTGGAAACAGCAGGGAGCTTAGGTTTTGCTGGTTGGAGGACGGGATTAGGTCCAACAGCAACAGGAGTTTTATGGGGAATGGTTTTAAGTAACTTGATTTTGAAGGTGAGCCCAATATGTGTTTTATAGGACCTAAGTCCCCATTCAAACCCTCGACCAGTCCAAGTTTGTTGCTTGGCCTGGGAAGTAAATTGAATTAACAGGGGGTTACACCATCCTTTAGTAATAGGATTATTATTTTTACATGATAAGGGCAATGTCTGAGGATTGAGTTCGGAATAGGTGGAGGGAACACAGCCCAATGAAGGGCAAGCATAGGTAAGAGTCCTTTCTGGAGGGGTGTATTTTTGTTTAACAGTAATATAATCCCAATTGGAAGTGGGCTTCCAGTAGGTATCTCCAGTAGTTTCACAGCCCCATGAAGCACAAAAATAATCATTTGCCCATCCACATTTATAGTTGAGAGATCGGTCCCTATGGGCCCCTGGACAGACATAAATACCATGCTGGTTTTGAAGAATCCTTCTATCAAGAGCATTTGCACAGCCAGGATTGGGAGGAAAATGCGGAGACTCAGGTGCTATACCTCCGGGCCGAGGCCAAAGAATCCCGGCAACACCCCAATCAGGGTGTGCACCAAGGGCAAGGGCACAAAGGTCCACTTCTAAATCGGGCCAATGAGGCTGAGTTCCGACCAAAGAACTAGAATTAACAATATCTCCGGCCTGATTTTCAATAACCCAGGTATAATTATAAATCTGATAAGGGGAGGGGGCACTTACCGCCAGCCGGACTACAGGCAGGAGCGAAAGAATGGCAAGGCCGAACATCCTTCTGTAATTAAACACAGTTAGATTTTTCCTCAGGGGTTTCCCTGGGGGGATTAATTAACTTTATTAGTCTTTCAGGGAGCCATCTGGCATTTTGTTGCTTGGAGTCAAATATGCATGCATGTCCTTTTCCCCAAATTAATACGGGGTCCGGACCAGACCACTTGTAAGTCAATGGGTCTTTCCACATTGCTTGAGCATAGGTATCCGATGTGGAAGGGTGCCAGAATCTGTCAGCTGCAGTCTTGCCATTATTATCAAGAGTAAGGAAATTTAAGACAAATAAAGCATGATTTAAAAGGGTTTTATAATTTCCTGTTGGTGGGTATAAAATTCCTCCAGAATGTTGTAATTTTTGAAGCATATTTTTAAGGGTTTGATGTGCTCTTTCTACAATGCCTTGGCCTTGTGGATTGTAAGGGATCCCTGTGATATGTTTAATTTTTAATTGAGCACAAAATTGTTTAAAGTTATTACTGGTATATCCAGGGCCATTGTCTGTCTTTATGATTTTAGGTAAGGGCATGCAGGCAGAACATGCAAGAATATGACTTATAACATGTTTAGTAGCTTCTCCCGATTGGAGAGAGGCAAAAATGAATCCACTGAAGGTATCTATAGACACATGAATAAATTTTAATTTTCCGAAAGGGGAATAATGTGTAACATCCATCTGCCAGAGCTCTCCCGGTGTCAGACCTCGAGGGTTGACTCCTAGGTGAGGCTCGGGCAAAAATATTAAGCAATTTTGGCATTGGCGGACTATTTGTCTAGCCTGCTCCCTTGTAATAGAAAACATCTGACGAAGCGTTTGGGCATTGAGATGGTGTAAGCGATGAGCTTCCTGGGCTTGTATCAGGGGGTCAGGTTGTTTAACAGATGTCATAAGAAGAGCTAACTTAGGCTGGGTGGCCTGGTCTACCAAGTCATTTCCCTCACTCAGGGGTCCCGGAAGGCCAGAGTGAGCTCGAATATGTCCAATAAAAAAGGGTTCTAAGCGTCTTAGTATTAAAGCTTGTAATTTGGCAAAAAGAGGAGAAGCATTGGTAGAAGGCCTAATATAAGGGACAGTCTCAAGTAGCGGAACAGAAGTAGCAACATAAGCACTATCAGTGTAAAGATTAAACGCTTGGCTTGCGAGAGTCTCGAAGACTTTTATGACTGCAACCAGCTCCACCAGTTGAGCGGACGAGAGATCTGTCTGAGATTGAAAAATCCGCCCCTGAATACTAAAAGCAGCAATTCCTGAAGAGGAGCCATCAGTAAAAACCAGTGTAGCTCCGGGAATGGGAGAAGTCTTGGTTCGCGTTGGAAAAAAGACAGATTGTTTATGCAAAAACTGAATAAGTTTATCAGCGGGATAATGATTATCAAGTTTTCCCTGAAAGGAGATGCTATTAACAGCCCAATCATCTGAAGTCTGAATTAACCACTGTACTTGAGAAGAATTATATGGTGTACAGACGATATCTGGGTCCTTTCCAAAAAGTTTGAGAGATGCCTCCCTTCCTAATTTGAAAATTTGAGCAACCAATGAGGGATATGTGGGGAGTATTTTAGAGGGGGACGCTGGGAGATGAATCCAGAACAAGGGCTTAGTTTGCCACAAAAGTCCAGTAGGAGTAAAGGCTGTGGGGAGAACCAATAGCCAAAGCGACAGGTCTGGGGAAAAATATCCAACGTTTTGATTTTGTATAGCTTTTTCAACTATACCTAAGGACTCAATGGCTTCTGGGGTGAGCTGTCGGGCGGACGCCGGGTCAGGATCCCCTCGCAAAATATCAAAGAGAGGTTTAAGTTCCCCAGTAGTAAGCTTTAAATAAGGCCT
The DNA here is from genome assembly GCF_030254825.1 of Meriones unguiculatus. Lineage (NCBI taxonomy): Eukaryota > Metazoa > Chordata > Mammalia > Rodentia > Muridae > Meriones > Meriones unguiculatus. The sequence goes on along the minus strand of NC_083354.1, from coordinate 1,082 downwards.
AAGCCAATTAATATCTCCCAGAAGCCTTTGGAAATCATTTAAAGTAGAAAGTGAATCTCGTCTAAGTTGTATCTTTTGAGACAGGATATTATTGGGAAGGAGTTCAAAACCGAGAAAGAGATAGGGAGGGTGAAGTTGCACCTTCTCGGGGGCTATTTGAAGTCCCAGCTGTTGGAGTGAAATAATTAGGTTTTGTCCAATAGCCTGTAGTTCGGTAGCATCGGGTCCTGCCAATAAAATATCATCCATATAGTGGATGAAATATATTTTGGGGTATTTTAGTCTAAAAGGATCAATAGCTTGGGCAACATATTTTTGGCAAAGGGTGGGACTGTTGGCCATCCCTTGGGGCAGCACTCTCCACTGGAAGCGGGGTGACGGACCGATACAATTAACAACAGGAACGCTGAAAGCAAAGCGCTTACAGTCATCAGGATGGAGTGGAATACAAAAGAAACAATCTTTTAAATCAATAACCAATTTTGTATAGCCTTTAGGAATGGCAACCGGAGAGGGGAGTCCTGGTTGGAGTGCCCCCATTGGTACCATAGTCTTATTAATTTCTCTGAGATCTTGGAGAAGTCTCCATTTTCCCCCTTTCTTTTGAATAACAAATATGGGTGTATTCCACGGGGAAGTGGAGGGTACAATATGTCCAGCCAAAAGCTGTTCCTGCACCAACTGCATGGCTGCTGTTAATTTTTTCTGAGGAAGGGGCCATTGGTCAACCCAGACAGGGGAGTCACTTTTCCATGTTATTTTATCTGCCTGGAGTGCAGGGGGAGCAATGGCCCTTAAGAAAAATGTGATTTATAACCAAGTCCTGTACGTGAATAATTTGGAACAACCGAGATAGGCTTGGGTGGTCCTTGATTATTTTTTCCTAATCCTTTTCCCGGTATAAAGCCTTGTTTAAGCATTTGTTGGGTGACTGCCTCTGAGGGACTAAACATGAGGACTCCCATTTGAGAAAGAATATCTCTCCCCCAGAGATTAACAGGGAGCCCAGGGACTATAAATGGACGCACGTGTCCGCTGTTTCCCTCAGGGTCCTCCCAGGTCAGCAATTGGGAACTCTGTAG